>NW_016908796.1:191157-309845 GCF_001483705.2 Eufriesea mexicana | reverse complement strand
TTACATATACAATTTTATTACAATATAATTATTATTATATAATTTTATTGCAATATTTATATATCATATATAAATCATATAAGCATAAAAAGACAATTACTTGTTCTGGTTTCTTCTTTACTCTTACGAGTTCATCTCTACGCGGAATAGTTCCACCATCGCAACCCATAATAGATTAAAAAAGAAAAACAGTTACAAGCTATTTGATTTTAATAGGATCTGCGACAAATACTATTATGGATTATAACTCACATCAAAGCAATATATGACTGGAAATACATAGAATTACAGAGCTACCAACTTTAATACTATAAACGAATATGACTTTTGAATAAATACACTTTCATTAAACTTTAGAAAATGTAAATTCTTAGTAATTAATTTTTACATTCTATTGAAATTATATATAGAAGGTAATTTTTTTTTAATATTTAAAATTAATTCAAGCTTTTGATTATAGTTTATAAATAAAATTTTTGGATTGATTGGCAACAATATTGATCACTGTAAACAGTTCTGAATCAGCTGATGATACTCCCTTTTAGTTTATGCTTTAGTTGCCGGGTGGGTCGTAAGGAAGCAGCACACATTTGTCATCACGTGAGGTCACAATGGTTTCTGATGGTTTCGACGAGTAGCGATTAGAACAGCGAATGTTTTGAATTTCTTGGGAAATTCAAGCATCTGCCGTGTTCTGCAAATAAAAGTACAATTCAAAGTATTTGGTAAGTAAATACAATTTGTTTCGTATTCGAAATAGATCAGTAACGAATAAATTATGGTTAAAAATGAAAAAATACTTTTAACCCATGTTTTACGATTAATAGAAATTAAAACTTACTGTCAAATAGCTGCACTTTTAGTTTTGAAAAAGTCGTATGTAATATATAATACATTTGTTATCTTAATTATAGATTTCTAGATTGTTCGAAATTTAATAGATGCCATATTTTTTATAAAAATAGGAAAATTTATTCTGTTATCAATTCTTTATGATCTTCTAATGGACGCCATTAAGTTATTTGTATAAGCTCGATCATATACTAAAGAACTCGTATGACTAGTGTCAATTTGAAGCCATCTTATTTCATCTGCAATTACTTGCAACACTTGTCATTATATTGATCGTTCTGTAAGATCGGCGCGCCATTCTTGCACTTAGTATATGTCACGTGGAAAGCGCGCCTAATTACATAATAGCAGTCAAATACGTTGTGCCACACCCCCTTCTTCTGTTTAACTTTTTAAGTCTCTATGTATCCTTTAAAATTGTTTAGAATTTTGAATTTTCACTTACTGTATGTACTAATAATTAACAAATTTATGAATTATGCTTTTAAGATTACACTATTATATGTCAAATCAATAGACCAGTAATATTTAAAAGTAAAGCAGGTGGTTGTTGACAAAACTCATGAAATACTATTTAAAAAATATTAATGTTCACATATTCAAGCTATAGCAAAAAATAAAAAATAATTTATTATAAAAAATATAAAACAAGTAAATAAATATAATAAATTATAAAATATTGAAGGTTATATAATATGTCAAGGTGTATAAAGTAATATTTACATGTTTCAGATATACTAAATTATTTACATTGGAAATTTGTTCAAAATGACAGAATATTGGTTAATATCTGCACCAGGAGATGAAACATGTCAACAGACATGGGAAACTATGAACAATTTGACATCAAAACAACATTCTTTATCAATCAATTACAAATTTCATATCCCAGATTTAAAGGTGGGAACTTTGGATCAGTTGGTTGGTTTATCAGATGATCTAGGGAAGCTTGATGCTTATGTTGAACAAGTAACACGCAAGGTGGCAACATATCTAGGAGAAGTTTTAGAAGATCAAAGAGACAAACTGCATGAAAATCTTTTGGCTAACAGTAGTAAGTACAAATATTGGTGTGTTTATGTTTTTAGAATTTGCCTTTAATTTCAATTTATATCTATTCTTTGATACAGAAGAATAGGTTATTAAAATATTCAGGGATCCAAAATTATATAACAATTTTTTTATCCAACAGTACATTCTGTTGAATAAAATGTTTAATTTTAAAAATCTGTTGAAGTAATACTTAACAGTACTGTATTCTTTTTGGATCCTTGTAGACAGGTATCGATCGATTTTTTGTGTATGATGTTTTAACAATAAAATAATATTGGTTGGCAAAAACATCAATGACCATACACAACACTAAACATCCACACAACTTAGAATTTTTCTTTAACAATGATCTTAAACATGTATCAGTTGATTTCTAAAGATTTTAATTTATTCATTGATAATAATAATAAGAGCACGATTAGAGTCTTTGATCCTTATTCTCCTCAGTACCCTACATTAATAGATTGATAGATAAAACAAAATTTTGTCTGTGTATGTTAATAATAACAATATAACAACAATATTATTTTTTGACAAATTGTCTTAATAGACATTTTTTTATTGAGGATAATATACAGGCAAAATACTTGTGGCTATAGCACATAGTAATTAACATTTTTAAATATGATGTGTACCATACATTTTTTTTTATTGAACATAATGAATTTAATTGAATGGCTATGGTATAAAAAATTATGATGTAATCTGTTGTAATAATATAATGTTTTGAATATATTAAACAAATAATCAAATTATACAATTATCTCTTTAAAACAACATTGAAAATTGTGTGCACATTTATTTTTATGCATAATATAGTCACTGATAATCTGTTATAGTCAATATATGATTTTACTTAAGTGCATAAAGTTAATATTCCTTTTTTATTCTTAATTCTTTATTTCACATGGTATACATCATATTTTGGCATATAATTTATATATCTGTAGAATGCTTATTACTTCAGTTGGGTTAGAATTTATTTTCTTTATTATTTACTACAAATAATTTCTCATATTTGTGGTGTTGCTTGGCTTGCTTTATTTAATTTGGACCACATTAACCCTATTTCCCTACCTTATTATTTTATTAACAAATGCTCATACGTGTGCACCATCAAAAATGTATAAAGCTACAAAAATTATTAATACACAAACATGCAGTATCATCATTATTGAAAAATATAAGAAAGATTAGAAGTATACAAGATTTAAATATATGGACCACACTGTTTGTTAAAAATTTACAAAGGACGCAAGGAGTTGCTTGGGTTACTGTGGTCACCAAGCTCCAATTAGTTATTTCAAGGATTCTTTTTCCTTTTTTCTTCTGTTGTTTTATTATCCCTTAGCAGTATTGATCATTTGCAATTTAAGTTTATATGATTGCATATCATTTGCTCATACTCTTTTCAGTTTAATTCCATTATTTTAATTATGTATTGTTTCACCCTTGTTTTCATTTTTTCTTCCTTCCATTTTTATTGCTTTTTACCACATTGGAGTATTTAACGAGAAATTCACTTCAAGGTCTAAGTACGATAACCATCTTATTTGCAAAATTCTAATAATGAAAGAAGAAGAAAATCAATAGTAAATTTTTAGCAACGGTATAATTGTATAATTAATAGTTAAAGATTGTAATCATTAGGTACATTCTTTTTATAAATACTCTTTTATAAATACAGTCATTTAAATATAAATTCAACTTATTCCTTTTTCAGTAAAAACTCCATATTTAAAAGGATTCTTGTTTAGTATATACAATTATGATAATTAACATTAATGCTTATCAAAATTATATAGGAATTTGCATTTAATTGTAATATTGAGTAGCCTTTATTTCTAAGAGTTATATTTTTGCGATTAAATTTTTAATAGAATACAAAAGTTTTTGGACACTAAATACTCTGTGGTTTTATTCATTTTTTATTCTTTTAATTTTCTTTTTTTTCTTTTTCCCTTATCTTTTCTTTTTTTTTTTTTTTTTTTTTTTTTTTTTTCCCTTATTTTTTTTTTTTTTTTTTTTTTTTTTTCCTTTTTTTGAGTTATTTTGATTGAGTTTCGACAGCATTGTCGTTAGGCATTTGCGTAGGACGCAATAATAGTTGAACGAGACGTAAGAAAAATCGCGCGGAGATTGGGACTGGGCTGTAATGGATAGGTCAAACGTCAGTGGATGGGGAGAGCTCGAGCCCCGAAGGGGGTCCGGACACCCCGCCAAACACCCCCGTCACCCCATCACACAAGTCTTCAAAGGAGCATCACAAGCAGTGGAAGGAATCGGAGAAATGTGAACCAGAACCAGCCGCCTGTTTAGGTCAGCATCATCACCAGCGTCATCATCATCACAAGCATCATCATAGTCATAAACATCACAGTCATCCTTCTGATATCGAAAAGAAATCATCACATAGTCCTCAAGGCATCTGTGATGTCAAATCATCAAATGATCCTTTATTAGCATATTCATGCTACCATGCGCATTGGTGCGCTGCTTCTACCTCTTCTACACCTACTCCTAGCCCTACTCCTACGAGTCCGAGTCTTTCCCTTTCATCAAACTGTAGCAGTGAAGGAGAAACCAGATGGCAGTCGGCGACGCGTCATCGGACTTCTGAGAAAGCAGATCGATCTACCTCCAATCGCAAATCGCTTGGCAATGACGACGACGAAGACGATGCGGACCAAAACAACGACCAAGACCAAGACCAAGACCATAGTGGCAATTTGCCCAATCCAGGTACCCGTCCTATCACCGCCAGGTCAACCCGTCGAACCTTTTTCCCAACATAGCTGCGAGACTTGTTCAAACCTACTTTCCTGTGCACCTCGTGATTCGCCCGATTAGCGACCGATTCTTGTCTTGTCTTATCTCCTTTGGAGGTAGATATAGGAGAGAAAGAAAGAGAGAGAAAGAGAGAGAGAGAGAGAGAGAAAGAGAGAGAGGTTGTCATTTCATAGTATTGAAAATTTTAAACAATGAACTTCGCATGCAGCTTCTGCTTAGAGAAAAAAGAAACAAGAATAATTGAAATTCACGTCACTCTTGTTTTGGTTCTTCCCAGTCACGATATACTTAAGGATGTTTATGATCCTAGTGCGCATTTCCTTCAATGTCAATTTTGCACAACTCTGCACTACATATGCAATATCTGTAATGCTAAAATATTTTATGCCAAATCTTGCCTCCAGTGTAATAAAATATTTCAAATCTTCTTAAATGTTAATGTGCTATGTCAAATAAGAAAGCATTGCTTATTAAATATTTTATTTTTTTTGTCACTGTAATAAATTTTCTACACATTATTATAACTGAATTTGCATTCTTTAAAAGACACAATTTTCTTTATATTAATGACTATTTAAATATACATTATGTATTTGTATATACTTCAACAACCTATCAAAAATAAGAAAAACATGTTAACATGTAAATTGTTAAGATCATGACAATCTCTCTCGAATGCTTACTGTATACACCAAGTGAGACAGTACCAAAAGGAAAAAATACTTGGCTTAGTTTACTTAGCTTGCGATTCCAAATACAGAAGCCTAGTATATCTAATATTTTATGTTGTACTGCAGTAATTTCCTCAGTGATGTTACAACAATATTTGGTTTCTTATGCACGCAGGAATTAAAAAATTGGAAGATAACAAAGACAGCTGCCCATGTTCTAGCACATTTTAATTGCAGCAAATGTGCGTACATTCATAAAGTTTATTTTTCGGGAAATGCTCTAGTTTGTTTTAAGTTCTTAGCTAGTTCTTTTTCACTCCTGCGTCCTAGTGGTGGTTGAATACTTCACAGTTTTTATACAATCTACAAAACACATTTAAAAGACTAAGAAATTATTCTATTTTTCCAAAATATTCATTTGTAATGATATGAAAATATTCTATTTGATATTTAATATTTTTTAGAAATCATTTGATCAATTGTTCCAGGTGCTGTGGACGAATGAATGAACACATAGTGTATTACCTTAATCATTATCAACCTTTCTTTTTATATTTTAACTGCTTCTTTTTATAATTTTTTGATTTCAAGTTCTTTTATACCATACTTTGTTTCAGTTTTTTTATCTGTAAAATTTCTTTACATATTATTTTTAAAAGATACATGTTTAAATAAATAATAAATTTACTAAAAATTACTCATATACAAGTGCCTAATGAAGTTAAGATATATTAATATAATAAATTAGTCTGATGTAATTATTTCATCATTATGTTAACTTATTTAAGTAATTTATACAAAATATTATTAAAGTTAGATTGAATAGTTGCAAATCAAAAGTATTTGTGGATTTGAAATTATAATATCCATAAATACAATCTAAAGTATGGTTTAAAAACAATTATAAGAATTATGCTACTTTTAAATATATTAACACTATTTTGTATAACTTTATTTCGTTTAATATATTTTTTAGCATTTTTCCTGTACCTAGCTTTTACATGCTTTCAAACCATTACTTTCTATAATTTTCATAGAAAGACAATACTGCACAAACTATAATACATATATATATGTGTATTATGGACGTTACCACAGATTACAGATGAGACACAATTAACAAAAAATTTTAAAACACTTATCGATCGGTACATGGACTTATAACATACTGTTTCGCATGATCAGATAAATTTTGATGACAGTATGGTGCTCAGTACCCTTCAACACTACAAGTTATCCATATCACAAATACATCCTACTGATCAACTTTTATAAAGTACCTCATAAACAATTAGCATGAAGTGCTTAAATATTTTAGCTTAGCTGTATACTGTGTCTATGTTACTATTGCTCATGCTATATCATTTAGGTCACTACTATATATGAGTTAAACATGGAATTTTAAAAATGAAAATTGGAAAATATAAAGAATTTATGTTATGTAGCATTAATATCATATTTTGATAGTTTTCATTACATCCATACTGTAACGAATCAAGTGTATATGCGTATGCGTGCATGCGTGCGTGCGTGCTTATTCATATAAAATTGTCAACTATTAGTTTCATGAAAGAATATGATAATGTAGTTTAAAATTTGTCAGTAGTTATAGAGTTATCATAAATTTTGTTTGAATGAATATATTATTAAAAAAAAATTGTATTAATAATAAAAAAAAATGACTATCAAACAGATTTTATAACATTAAATTAAAGGGACTAGCTGGGACTGCTTGATTCATTCAAACGTGATTTACGAGTAATTCTCCTTTGTTACAGATACATAAAGAACTTAATTAATTTGAGCTAATCTTTTTTTATGAATCTTATATCTTAAAAAAAAAAAGAGATGAACTTTATTTAAATACAATGAATCTTATAATAAGAAAGAATTAATAATATAAAATGCTTCTATACATTAATGTTTGCATGCTGTATTTCTGTTAATGTCTCGCTTATTCTCGTAACGCTAATAATAAGTAAGGAGCGTACTAGAATCAAGAAATGAGTTTAGTAGAAACAGTCTTTCTCTGTTATCTTATTATTATCAATACTCTCCTTATCACAGAGTTAATCTGAAAATTATTTTAATTGTGGTTCAGCTAAAATTAATTTAACTAGATATGTACTCATATGCATAACTTTATTGTACATATGCAGGCTTATAAAATGTTTTCTTTTTCACTCTTACCATGAAAGAAATATAGTGCAGTAGTAAAAGTAATGTTACTGCCGTGTTTTAAAAAAAGAACAAAATTTAAGATTTTTCTATATATCATTTTTTAAGAATCTTGGAAATATACTGTAGAAAGAAAAAATATAAATGTTATGGTTGGTAAAATTAAATATTACATTGACTATATATAAGTATATTATAAATACAGTATATTCCTGCAATTGTACAATATATCTACAATTCAACAGAGCTTTATCATTTTCAGCTTATGAATTTTATCAAATCATTAAAATTATATTCAGTATTTCATTTGTAAGCACACTTAAGCACTTAGTATACTACATGTAATTTAACATTGCATGTTATTTATGATACCATATTTTCAAAATTATATGAGCTCTGTTTGAATATTTATATAGAAAATGAAAATGGTTACCCACAGAACAATTACACTAACATTTTAAATTTATTAGGTGATCTACCATCATATATAACTCGATTCCAGTGGGATATGGCAAAATATCCTATCAAGCAATCATTAAGAAATATTGCTGACATTATCAGTAAACAAGTGGGACAAATTGATGCAGATCTTAAAACGAAATCTACAACATATAATAATTTGAAAGGAAGTTTACAAAATCTTGAAAAGAAACAAATGTAAGTTACAAATGTTCATTGTTTACTATATAATTAAATTTAATAATAAGCATATTTTTATTCTTTAATTAAGATAATTTGCTAAAAGTTATTTAATAATAATAATATATAATTATTTTGCATAGAGGAAGCTTATTAACAAGAAATTTGGCAGATTTAGTAGAAAAAGAACATTTTATCTTGGATAGCGAATATTTAACTACCTTGCTTGTAATTGTGCCAAGGTAAATTCATTGAATAACTTCTACAATTTCTATTTTAATAATTGTTATTCATTACGTAACAAAAAAATTGTTTTATGAAATGTTTAGAGCAAATTTCCAAGAGTGGTACAGTAAATATGAAAAATTAACAAAGATGATAGTACCACGTACCACACAACTTATTACTCAAGATTCTGAATATGGATTATTTACTGTTACTTTGTTTAAGAAAGTTACTGAGGAATTTAAGTTACATGCACGGGAAAAAAAATTCATTGTACGTGATTTTACATATAATGAAGAAGAATTAGCAGCAGGTATTCAAGATTCTAATACAAACTTTTATTTCTATTTATAATTAATCATTTCCTTCTTATTCACATTTACATTATTTTTGACATATTTTAATTTCATAGTAGAAACATTTATATCATTTGTAATAGTGAAATTTATGAAAATATATTGTAGGAAAAAATGAAATAACAAAGTTGGTAACTGATAAAAAAAAACAATTTGGTCCTCTTGTACGTTGGTTAAAAGTTAACTTCAGTGAATGTTTTTGTGCATGGATTCATGTTAAAGCTTTGCGTGTATTTGTAGAATCTGTTTTATAATTATATATTAATTACATTATAATTTATTAGATATGGATTACCTGTAAATTTTCAAGCAATATTATTACATCCTCATAAAAGATGTGCAAGGCGATTACGTGATGTTCTTAATCAACATTATGCTCATTTAGATTCTTCTGCTACAGCATCTTCTGCTGCACAGGGAAATCAGGATGTAAGTTATAATGTTCTAATAATAGATTATTTTAACGCAACTTCTTTTTATCATTTTATAAATTAATTTTTTTAGTATATTGTTTAATATTTTTTCTATATTTATTTGTTTGAACAGAATGTGGATATACCAGGATTAGGTTTTGGCCAAAATGATTATTTCCCTTATGTGTATTATAAAATCAACTTAGATATGGTCGATAATAAGGTTTAATTATTGAAAATGAGTCTATTTTTCTATGATTAAATATCCTTTCATTTACATACATACATATACTTCTATAACTCCAGGCACTTAAAGCAGATGTGTACAAAGTACATTTTGTTTTAATAAAATACAGTGTTTAGCAATTTTTAGAACTTTACTATGATCTTAATTTTCCATATAAATGTAATTATCATTGATTCACTTCCAGGAGTAAACCAAGCATTTACTCAAAAAAATATTTTTGTAGAACATCAAAATGCCTGGAGAGGTGTATGTATTCTGATATTAGCTCAGCTAACTATGCATAATAGAATGTATAATCATTTGTATAAATCCTAGCAGACTCATTTGAATACATATTACAAATTTAGTTTTTTCCTTTTAAACATGCTATATTTGATTGAATAAGATATAACAGTACAAATCAGGTCCATGATATGATTATCTGCTTTAAACTTACATCTTTAAAACAAAACTAAAAATATTGAAAGATTTGTTATTACAACAGTAATATATATTATATATATATATATAATACTAAAATTCCCACAATTAAATATAGCACAACCTATTTTACATAGTACTACGTAATGAGCGGAAAAAGTATCGTGTCAGAATAAGAATTCTGCAATGTAGAACTATATTATGTTATATACTGTCTATAAAATTAAGGCCGTTGTGAATATTGTTATAAAAGAGAAAGTTCGTCTTGTTATAAAAACATATGTCATAATATTTTTTTTGATTCAAATGCTTTTGCCATGTTCATTCAATAAGTCTTCATAATATACATTATGTGACAACTAGTAAAATAAGTGTTATCCAGATATTAAAATATAGCAAATTTATTTCTCTAACTAAATATATTAAACTAATGTTTTAACAGTACAGAGTATACAAAATACATGTTAATGTATCAGTGTTACTCATTGAAAATTATAAAACTGCAAAACATTAGTTGAACTCTTAAAGTATTACTATTAACATTATGTTTCAAGTTTTAATAATATAAAACAAATTTTATTATAACAAATTCATTTGAAGTATTACGTGTTGACTTGAAAGCTGCACAAAAGTAATGATAAGGAGTTACTATGGTACATGTTGTTTAAGCAGGTTGTATTATAAATACTTTCTGTATAGAAAATATGCTTTGCAATATTACTTTAAATATCACTTAAATCTTATTTTCTTCAAAATGTTCTTTTTAATATACCAACATAAATTGAACTGTATGTCTAAGTATGTTCAATTTTATACTGTACATATATTTTAAAAATAGAATGGGCATCAGGCATAGTAATATTCATCTTGATTTGAGCAAATATATTTCAATGTATGGAAATAATTTATAATTTCTGTTCAAATAACTGTTAATCAGTGTTTTAAAACACATTTGTATTTCAAACTGTAAATTATACCGCTGGCGATAAAAAGTTAATAAACGAATTAAATTTTATCGTCCTACTAAATTTTATAAAATAGAATTTTCCTTATATGTTAAGTAATGAAAGTTAAATAGTAAAAACGTTATGTGTCTCATACTAATAATTATGAAAATGTATTATTTTATATATCCCAAAATCAATTACAATATTATATTTATATTGTATAATTTTAAAGTTTCAATTGTAAAAACATTTCAGTTATAATGATGACAATATTAGCTGAATGATAACTGTATGTTAATGTTATGAATAAATGAATTCTTATATGTGATCAAAGAATTGCAGAGTTGTAATCTGTACATATTAAATACAATGTCATATAGTCAGTTTGTTTTTGTCAATTGTATGGATTAAATAATGTTAAATAATGAATATCACATTTTATTTTCATTACATCATATTTATTAAAATGAATAATATGCATTCTAAATATCTATAAGTATGAAATAAGTAAATTTTTATTCTTATTAAGTTTAATATAAACACAATATTAAATAGTATTTTACTATTGTGTTATAAATCATGAAGTATGAGAAGAAACGTTACTACTTTGACATAATTTCTGAAATAAAACAAAATTTATATTTATTTTTCTGTAATATACAACTATTAATTTATATTTTATTTATTGCTTAAATACTTTAAAAAAATTACTTGTAAAGCATCAATTTCCTGGTCCCAATTTCTTCCATCGATAAGTTTAACTGCTTTTATAAGGATATTTTTAATTTTATTGACATTTTGTTTAAACACTTTTATGACTTCAGCTGCATGAACATTATCCTCACAATCTCTCCAGCAGTCATAATCAGTTGCCATTGCTATAGCTGCATATAAAAGTCCTGCTTCTTTTGCTAAATATACCTTATTAAAATATATATATATATATATATTAAGTATATTACTTTTATTCAAATTTACAAATTGATTCAGAAATTTGAAAAAAAATGTAATACCTCTGGACATGTAGTCATATTAACTAAATGCCCACCCCATAAGCGTAGTGCATTACTTTCAGCTTTTGAGGAAAATCTAGGCCCTTCTATAGTTACAACAATTCCTCCTTTTCTTATTTCATACCCTAATTTATTACCACTTTCAAACAATATTTGAGAAGTAGTTGGATCAAAAGCAGGTTCCATTGGCATATGGCATACTCCTAAAATTTTATAGTGCAATGTTTATAGATATAAAATTTACATTATATTAATGCCATATTTAAATATAATTTACCAGAATATTTGGATGAAGTACCATCATAAAAAGTTGTACTTCTTTTCACTGTTCTATCTATAAAACTATCTGGAACTACTAATTGACCTCTACAAATACATTCTTGTAAAGAGCCACACGCTGTTGATGCAAGTATATGAGTACATTTAGCTAAGCGAAAAGCTTCAATATTTGCACGATAATTTACTGTAGTGGGACTTATATTATGACCTGGTCCATGCCTGTATTTTATTATATAAAATTTAATTCTTTAAATTTTTATTTTAAGAAAAAAAAATATTCAAAGTATAAAGAAATTTATACTTTATTATTAATTTATTTTGAATAATTTATTCATTTTATTTAGAAAATTTCAAAGACATTTTATTAATTAAAATAGTTTGATTATAGTTTTTATTATTTTTTATTATCAATTTATTACAAAATATAAATACTACCTTGATAACAATACCACATCTACACCATTAAGTTTTCCATGGTAAAGATCACTAGATGGTAATCCAAATTCATTTTTGGCTTTTTCTCGACTTGTTACGAGTTCACATTGTAATATCTGATTTTGAGTATCATCTAATCCTGAACCACCAATTATTCCGACCTATTAATTTTTTGAATTAAAAAAGAAGACTACTTGTTATTCACGTGACGGCTTCAAAAAGAATATACTGCTTGTTCAAATACAATTTAAATATATTAATTAAATTTCACAAATATTTCAAAATATAATAATAAAATACATGAAAGTAATAAAAAAATTAATAATTTGTTTAGCATATATAGTAAATTTTCAAATATGAATAATCTTACCTTAACTTTATACTTATTCATTTTTTACTTTATTTAAGATTACTTAATTAAATGTTTCCATATATTATTTTTTATATTTTAAAATATACGATAGCAGAATTCCAATTAATATCTTATGAAATCACAAATATAATACAGAGTAGTCCTAATAGTGAATACTTTTTTATATTAATCACAAAATTATTATCATTTTTGTGTCGTCTTTTACGTTATCAATTCACATATATTTAACATGTAGGCATAGAGTATAAGATAGATTCATCACTTTATAGGTTTTTATGTTCTGTGTTTTAAAATACGATTTTACGATTTAAAATAGCGAATTCTGAAATTATTGAACATAAATTCTATAGCGAATAAAGTAGGTGTAAAATTTCTACCAATGACAAAATGAATACGAAATGAATATAACATAAACGGTTATTGGATGTATGAGGTTGAAATATTAATCGAAGAATGGATCTGAAATCTAAGATATGAATTGAATGAACAATGACTATTCCCTACTAGTTAGCAAGATAAATCATTTAAATTTTTATTTACTCAAGAATTTAATTTTCCATTTTTTAATAAATTTCAGATTTTTACATTGAGAATAATAAAAATTAATATTGTAAAAAATTAAATAATATAATCTAATAAACCGAATGTAATTTCTTGTTAGAAGAAACAAAGTATCTATAGCATCATTTTCCTATTTCTACTTCCTATTAGTAAAAGAATAAAAAAATGTTTACATAATATTTTCATTGTTTTAAGGGTTTCATATATAATGAGTAATTTATATTTCTTTTTTACAAAGTATAAATATTTATGTTTTAATATGGCATAACACTATTATAGACTTGTAATTTTATGTAAATAATATTTGTAATTTAATGTAAATAACTTATTTCAACGTGATTATATAATAAATTATTTAATAAAAAAAATCTTTATTGAGCCAATAAAAAAGAAGTTTTGTTTGGCAATTCACATTCAAATAGTATCAATCATTTCATATACAGATAGCTTAATGAAAGTAAAAAATTGAAAAAATGTTAAATTTCAAAGTTCTTCTGCATCTTCCAAACGTTTAATTACTTTTTTATATTCTTCTTCTAAACTTTTATATTCCTTCTCAAGAGTTTGTATACGTTGTTCTAGTGTGGGTAAAGTGATATTTGCACGTTTATCAATATTCTTCAATGCACATTCTAACTTTTTTAAATCATTTTGTTCACGTCTGTATGGAATATTTAGTCTTCTTTTTACATCTAATCTATATTCACGATATTCTTGTTCATTTGTTAAGTCTGTTGCTCGTAGTCTCAATATTTCGTATACTCTGCGAGCTTGCTTCTAAAAATAAAAATTATGTATTGAAATTTAAAATGTTTCTTGTGATAAATTAAACATAAATAATACCTTATTAATCTTGAACTTTTCCTTAGCTTCTGCAGCCATTGTTTTATTGAAACCCTGAAGTAGATATTCTCGTGAAAAACTAGATAATGTACTGCAATTCATTGCATCCACATAATCTCTTAATCGTTGAAAGGTCACAGAAGGGTCCTCAACTACAACAATGATGACAATGCCTTACCAAAATGTACTAGATTTACTGAAATAAAAGTATCTAATCAGGCTTCACTTTTGTTTTATTCTTTTAAAAATACAGACTTGGATTATTATTAGCTATTTGCTGCTATCTATCTTTTCATTTACCTGTTATATCTTTGACTTGATTTCTTCCAATATATTCACGATAAATAGCATGCAATAAATGTGTACCAAGACCCATATGCTGAAATGGTGGTAAAATTAAAACTTGTGCTATACGAGGCCTAGTATGATGTGGATATGCATAGTACTGATACACAGTAGCAAAACCTGTAGTTGCATATCGAACAGTACCATCTGTTGTTTGATATTTTTCAAACCTATTCCAAAAAAATGGTTTATTTAAAAAATAATTTCTTATATAATCAATAAATGGCATAAAATAAAACAATGATTAAATTTACATATTAAAATAATGCCACCGATCATCATCAACATCTATAAAATTAGCAGCATCTATGTACCACAATACAAATGTTTGAAGACGTTGATGATATTCCTTAAATCCTTTATAAGTCATGTCTGATTTATAAACTTCATACTTTCTTGAGCAACCTTCATCTGCATCATTTATATATTTTTATTAATCAATTAGATTATTTACAGTGCCATTTTATACAAAAATATGTATTGTAAGAAAAACAAAAAATATATATTATAAAATAAATAAAATATACATAATATTACAAAATATTACCATTAACAGAAAATGAATGTAGCAGTTCACCATGAGGGATAAAGGTATCATCCTTTTTTAGAGATTCAATAAATGTATCTATGTTATTATGCACTTGTGAAGCTAATTTTTCAGCAATTTTTGGTAATACTTCATCAGCTTCAACTCCCTCATAAAGTACTTTATTTATTTTTTCAGAATATGTCATGCCCAAATACGTTTCTAAACAACCTGCTGAGTAATATAGCTTCACTCTGAGATCCCGGTAACCAAATATAGATTCACTAGCACACAAAATAAATAATTAAGAAAATAGATAACAAATGAGAATAGTTTTTAAACAATATTGTTCAAAAATAATACATATATGTAAAAATTATTTTTTAACTATATATAACAAAGATTTTTAATAATATATATTTTAATAACAAACCTATCTCCAAATACTTGATGAGACATTTCTGGCTTAAATGTAATTTCATCATTTTCTAAATCTTCAACAGAACGTACCAATTTGAATTCTAAAGCTTCATTACTACTAACTACCAAACTCTTTAAACGTGCAGTAGCTGGATCTTCCATATTAGACTAGTAGTAAAATAGATAATACAAATCAATCTGCAAAAAGTAAAAAGTTGGAATTGTGTCAATGTATATTTGTTATAAAGTAAATTAAATTTTACATAAATATTTTCACGATTATTTAGAACTAATTAACACTGATTTATGTATATTTAAATTTATATTGTATAAATTTAAATATATATCATAGAAAAAATATTTTAAATACATTAATACAATATTTTTAAATATGTTCATGTATACATTTGACCTTGATTAACAGGTTACCGCTAAATAATATTCATAGGTTATACAGTATGTATCCTATGATTTAATAGGATATCAAATAAAATTTATTTATTATTATAAAATAAATTAGATACATATTATTCAGTCACCAACAAATTAAAATTTATTAGATAATTTTTTAAATTGATATTTATTTACAAATGTTTTCCAAATTGTATGTTTTAAAAAATTACCGAAATTTTTGACATTATATGTAATATTATCACAACATCATACCTCCGTTTGATAATTGTGTATAATTTTTCTGTACAACACCACTTTTTATCACTCTTCTCTAAACATAACTATAAAACAACTTCGCGCCAAAAATAAAGCGGTTATTTAAGCTAGTTATAATCGTTTCAGAAATCAAGAATTGTCTGAAGCGTATCCTAAATTCTCGTAAATCATTGGTTGTTTCAAAAATAGCATTCTATTTAATTTATAGATTCTTATTTTAAATTTGAAAATAATATTTAACATTTAATTGATATTAATTACAAACTTTTTGAAAATATGAATTTATTTTTATGAATGTTTTATAACGTCATGAATAAAAATTTATAAAATTAAATTTCACTTTATTAATTTATACTCTGTTCGTTTGTCGTATTTCATCGATTATATACAATAACAAATGAAATATATTGATTACATATTTGTGTTAAATAATTTATTTTGAACCTTAAAGTTTATTTCTAAAATATATTAAATATTTGAATATATTGTTTGGATCTTCTATCGTAATGTTTTTCACATAAAATAAATTTTTTTAATAATCAAGAATGTCTACAGGTGAGGTAAAAAAAACAGAAGAACCTTTAATATTTCATACATATCCTTTATGTAAAGTAAGAATGTGGATTAATTTAGTTTACAATTTACAAAATTTTAAATTGTAATAATATTACGATTTACGTAAATCCTTTGTAGTACAGCGACATGCGGGAAGAAATGAAACAAGAAGCAATGGAAATATGCGTTACTGCTACGGAAAAATATCCCGATAATCATGAACTTGCAGCACGAACTATTAAAGACAGTTTAGATAAAAGATTTGGGGGTTCGTTTCATGTAGTTATTGGAGAATCATACGCTTGTGCAGTTACGTATCAAACAATGACGTTATTATATATGTACAATGCTGGTAATATAGCTATTCTTGTATGGAGAACAGTTTCAACTTTTTGATGACAATATATTATATTTTGTACCTTGTATATAGTATAATGTTTTTTTATCTACATCTTACAGTTTAAATAATCACATTTCATATGGGCAGACATACATGAATACGTAATGTATATAAAGTTGAATCCACAAATTAAATGCAGCACTGTTATTGCTCAATTGTTTGTAGTTACTATAACTGATTATCTTATATACTACTTCTTCAATGACGAAAGAAAATTATTTTAGTTAATGTCAAGTGATCCTAGAATTGAGTAGTGGATTGTTTTGATAATTCTAGGAGAATGGTAAGAATAAATTAAAATTAGTGATTATAAAATAATTTGTTATTATCGCATCGAGATTTATAATAATATATTGCTAATATTTGCTTGTTTTTATTAAATTAAAATTATTTTGTGAGTTGTTATTTACATAAAATGTTAGAAATGTGTATATATATATATATATGTGCACGTGTGTTTCACCACATTTCATCAGCAGTGAAAAAAATTATGACTGCACATACATCGTTATTTATGAAAAGGAGAAAAGAAGAAAGAAAATATTTTAATTATATTACCTAATATTTTCAATTCACGTGAGATTGAGAATATGTGTAATTATTTGAAAAAACACATTTAAATTATTTACAAATTCTTTAATAAATAATTTTTTAGCTTAACTATAATATTTTTAGTCATAAAAGAGAATTTTTAAGTATGCGTTTTGTATTTACCTCTAATGTTTACAGGGTACCACACTTATTGCACTAGGCTTAGGCCTGGCTGTAATGGGTTTTAGTGGACGTTATATGATTAAAAAAATGCCACACTTAACTCAAAAAATGGCAGAAGCTTATAAAAATGCACCAAAATTAAATTCACAGGTAAGCTGTTTTAAATATTAAGTTTATAAAGGTGTTACAATGAATGTAATAAAACCTATTATTATAGATGTTAGCCAAGAATAGATATTATAAAGGAGGTTTTGAACCTAAAATGACTCGACGTGAAGCTAGTTTAATATTGGATGTATCTCCAACTGCAAGTAAAGTAAAAGTAAAACAGCAGTTTAAAAAAATTATGTCTGTAAATCACCCAGATCGAGGTGGATCTCCATATATTGCAGCAAAGATTAATGAAGCAAAAGATTTACTAGAAAAATAATTTGTATATAGACAGCTAAATATGTAGATGTAAATAATGTACACAAAATTTATTACATCTAGACTGTAAATCTAACTTCAATAAGTAAATCATTTATGTACATATTTAACAACATAATGATCCTATATTTTATTTAATTTATAATAAAATTGTTTATATATTAACCTCTGTCTTATTTTAAAGTGTACCAAAAATTATACTTGATAAAGATATATAACATATGATCTTAACAGAATAAATATATTACAAGTTTATTGTGTACATAATAAAATTAGACTTTTGTTTTATACTTGCTTAAGTTTATAAATAATAAATGTATAAAGAATTTTATAAATTAATATAAAGTGATGTAATAGATTATTGGTATGTTATTCTTTACTTTTGATACTAGATTTATATTTACAGGAATACTGTAAATGTAACATTATAATAATCTTATACAGTATATTCGTTTTTTAAGAATTACAATAAAATAATATATTGACTAGAATCTTTCAGTAGGTAAAATCTCATTATTAGTACTATCGTCCTAATTTATTCTCTTTTTGTTCCATACGTTGTCGTGATATTTTTGTTCTTAGTTTAATAATTGTGCTACCAGGCAGTGATCCAGGTACTTTAAATATACTCTAACAAGACAAAAAATGAAATATTTTATAGCAGTTATTTGTTTTCAATATAATATAACAAAGACCAAAAGTACATTATATTTACCTGCATAAAGTCATGACATTTTAAAACAATACTGTCTTTTGTTATTTCTTTAAAGCATTCTGCTAATGTTGTAAAATCTTGACAAGCAAGCAAGTTGCATTTATTCCTTTTTATCAGAGTTAATGCAACACGAAATATAATTTTACTGCCTTCATAAAAAAGGCAATCCCATATACGCAGCGTAGTCTGCCAAGTTGTAAATATTTTATTCAATACTTCTATAGTTTATGGCAATCCAAACACGTATTAATTCAAAACGTTAAACTAATGAATGAATCAACTGTGTACACACCACATATAATAATGTTAAAAGACATCAAAACATCAATTTTATAAATTTCATCTTTATAGAACTTAAACAATTAACTTTACCTCAATTGGCAAGACTTCTGCAAACAAGCACACAAACCATTTCGTTGTAATAACTGCCCAAGGTAAGCCTATATTCGTTACATGTTGATAAATATCTGGCATTTTTATTCTGAAATAGTAAGAAAAATATTCTGAATATACATGATTTGTATGTTTGTTTGTTTTTTTTTTATAAAAATGTGAAGAATTTACTTGACTAATTCTGCAAGCACATCAATATCTGTAAGTAGACCATCCATTGTCGGGGTATAATACTCAGGTAAAATTTTTTCTATTAAGACTTTTAATAACCAAAATGCTGTTTCTTCACTTTTTGTAACAAGCAATAATAAACCTGCTATATAATTCAAGCCCTAAAGAAATCAAATAGTACTTGAGAAAATTATATTAAAAATTTGTTGAATATGTTATTATATTAATTTTAACATACTTGACAATATCCTACTGTTTTATTCTGATGAGCAAATGCTAATAGAATATTATATAATTGATACTGTTGATTTTCTGTATTATTAAAAAATATATTATCAGGAAAAGTTCTTGGCAGATCAGTTTTGATGACATCTGCAACTTGTTTATTATGTGGTGGTTGTAATAGTTTCTGATACAGATCAAGATCTGCATTTTTCAATTCTTCTCCTCCACTGACAGAAAGCCATACCTTTGAGAATTAAATGTTTTCTTTTGTACATCTATAAAATGAATTAATATGAATTTCACACTTACTAATCCTCTATGTTCTCCTGGTATTCCTTTACGGACATATCTTTTTATTGTAATATTACGTTGTAATGATTTTCCCTCTCCAATAATTTCAGACCACTTCTTCGCTCTTTTAGCAAGTACTTTGAGGTATTCTGACATAAAATCTTCATAGGTTTCATAATCAAAATCATGAGGTCTTTCAAAACCATATTCATCCACATTGCTAATAAACATATTACAAAAATATATAAATTATTGATACATTTAAAAAATTGCGTAAGTTTATAAATTATGAATAGTAGAAAGTAAATTTATAAATAATATAAAATAAATAATAAATATATAAATGTATTATATAAAAATGAATGAACAGTAATAGTCTATTTGTTTATAAAAAATAAAAGTAAAAAATTTTATATAATTATAGTTAAGAAATACATTTAATAATTTATTGTTAATCGTTCTTTTCATATTATTAAATTAAATCATGCTCATAAAAACATAACCTCATAAGTCAAAACAAAAATAAAAAATACTTTTATCTATTATATTAATTATGTCATTTAGAATTTATAGATGTATACAAATAAAAATATATAAATATATGCAGAATAAAAAACTATAACATTATTAAGAAATAATATAAAATATATAATACTTACCTAAAACATGAACTTGCCATACCCCACGCAAAACGATGCTGACATATAATTTCTGCCGTATATAGGATATTCAGCAAGTTCTTTTCAATTTTAAATTTATTGTGCAATAACATAATTGAAATATGTTCGCTTTAATGATTATATTCTATTAGCGAATATCTTTTATTTTTCTTATTTATTATTGAATTTAATTTTTTTTTACTAAATCAGTATTTTATATTTAATTGCAATTTTTTGTGACACGTAATAAATAAATTTTAAATTAATTTATGAATACAGCTAAAATATTAAATATTTGATTTTTAAAAACTTCAAAACTCTGTTCTGTCTCAGATCTCCTATTTTTCATATCTTTTATCATTACTTAGAAAAATGAATATGTATGCATATCTTATCTAAACAGTTAAATATATATTTTATATAACACATGGTAGAAATTTAAGTAGTACCTTATAAATACTGTTTGATTGTCATAGATGAAATTTAACCAGTAATTTGTATATTATATAATGTACCATAATTGTCTATTTAAAATATTCTGAAAAAGACAAAACGTCGATTTTCTGAACAGTTATCATTGATAATCGAGAAGACTAGTCGATATTAGAGTCACTAGGTCAAAGTTTTCACAAGCGTAATTACATAGAAATTTATATTCATACAAACTGAAAAAAAATTAATTAATTTTTGTCTTGTGTTAATTTATTATATGATATTTTATTTATTTCTAATATATTAAATAATAAATATATTAATTTATTTATCTATAGTATAATTGTATAATATAATATAGTTGACGTATTACATAAATATAAATATTTTTCTTTAAATTTAGATAAATAATACAAAAATATTTATGAATATACCCCAGTTTCTACGGTACTGAGCGCACGTGTTTCTTGCATACGATGTTGGCGACGCATGTGCAAGAAATCCTTTTCAAGGGACAAATTCCTCAGTCTGGCAAGAGTGGTCGATACTCGATATTACGGTACCACATGGTAACGGAGGTAAAATGGCGTTAACTGTTCCTTGTGTCGCTGGTAAGGATTTTTGTGTTGTTTTTATTGATACTTTTTTATTTTTAAATAAAATTTTTATTGGAATTTTTTTTATACGTAATATCGGCATACATAGAATGTATGTCTGTCCATAATATAAGTTTCATATTACACCGCGACTGATTGCACAAAAATGCGTCATGTGGCATTTTATTACTGGAACACATTTGGAATTAAAAAAATGCATCATGTAATATCTCATTGTGAGAATGTATTTACTATTAAATACATTTATATGTAATACTTGCATTCGAAAATTTTATGTAATTCTATAAGTAACTCGTGCATATTTGAATTTATTTCATAGATCAAATATCTTAATAATTTTATATTTAGAACTATATGTAAATTAAATTCTTTTCATTTATTAATATTAAAGTAAATATATGGATATATTTAAATATAATGGAATTTAATAACATAGAAGAAATTTAAAAATCATGTAACTGATTTTCTTTAGTGAGAGGTTCTATTGGAATCAGCTTAGGACAAGGCCCACCATCCTATGAATCAGTAAAATCATTCCCTAAAGATGATAGTAAAACATGTAAAGCAATGGCTTTTAGTCCGGAAGGAACTTATTTTGCATGGGTCAATGGAGTAACTACCAAGATTTTACATTGTTCAACATGGAAAATTATTACAGAAATCAAAAGGCCCAAAATTTCTGCAATTCAATTCTCCCCTAGAAGCACATATTTTATGACTTGGGAACCATTAATTGGTATAATATCAATTTTACATTATATACTTTTAACTGTTTTATTATGTCTCATTTATATCTTGTGGTTATTAAAGTATCTTATTTTTTTATAGTAGATTAAATGAATCTTTTTTCTATTATCTTAGTAATATCTTAGTTCTAATATCTTAGTTTCTATTTTGTTTATATTATATATACATTTTTAACTGTAAAAACATTACTTATATTATTAATTAATATATTACAGCAACAATGTCAAATCTTCAAGCAACACCAAATCTTCACATATGGAAATCAGAAACTGGAGAAGTAGTGAAGAGTTTTATACAAAAAAAGCAATCAGAGTGGTAATGTATTATGTTTTATTTTCAACTAAAATTTAATTTAATATTAATTCTCAATTATTGTAAATTATTTATTTCTTTTTCTTTGTAACATTCTGTCACTTATACAATCAAAAAAATATAATTTTTATAAATATTTAGTGTCATGAAGATATTATTTATGTAGGATATTTACAAAAATTCTGCATAATATGTATTGTTATTAAAAATTTGTCCACTTCTTAAGAGTAAGCACAAACAATAGGTAAATCTTATTTATTACATAGTTACATTTGTATCATATTTATCCAGGGAACCTCAATGGACAAATGATGAAAAGGTCTGTGGGATGTTAGTTGGTGCAGATGTCATTCTATATGAGGATGTTAATTTTAATAAAATTATGTACAGAATAAATGTAGCCAAAGTTGCTAGATTTAGTATATCACCAAGTAATGCACCATACTATATTCTCTGTTATATGCCTGGTAATTAAATTTTGTTGTATATACTTAATTTTAAATTAGACAAGTATACATGTATTAAGGGCGTCTTCTAGTATCTAGCTTGATTTTTTCAATATTTTAAAAATTTATTATTATTTTGGTTTTCTGCTCCTAAACATCTTTCTAATAAGTTTCTGAAAGATAAATTTTCATATATAGGTTTGTTCACTTCCAAACCATTATTGCTAAGAAGTGGTTAATGCTTGAATATTTCAAGTTCATTCTTTGCATCTACCTTTCTTGTACCAGCTATTTAATCCCAGTGAGGATTACATGTATTGAGAATTTTTGCCTGTGGAGCTTTTATGATAATAAGTAGCCCAGACAACATCTCTCATCTCATCTACAGAATTTGAATATCTATGAATCTCTAAGTTATAGTAGGTTGTGAGATCACAAACAACTTTGACCATTGGTTTTCTGGATCCTTTTCCTACAATACCTGTATTTGTTTTTTTAGCATTCCACAATTCACTGTCCATTCTTTTTTTGACATGACTGATGCATTCTTTTTTCACAACAGTGAAATTTTTAAGATGTCTTTATACGTTTTGCTATCTCTGTCTCCTATGTATGTTAAATATTTGACACCATGTAATTCACCCGATCGGATAAACATTTTGGTGATAGCATCAATCTCCATTTTATCAGCACTATCTATATGGTTTATTGTGCACTTACTTGGATGTGTCTGGTACCATTCTTTATACTCTTCCTCTGTGACATCTTTCTTGTGCTTTCATACACTGTATGCTTGGCACAACTTACTCTTTATATTTGCATTAAGTACTTTTTTGGGGTATTTTCCAATGAGTGTGAAAACACCAAATAAGGAGCTAAATCCTCATTTCTTCTAGGATCCATCTCTGGAAAATGTAAAATATAGTGGATCATTTTCTGCCTTTCTGTTTTTTCCTTTTTCTTCTTCAGCTGCTGCTGAAATTGAACAATAATATAAGCCACATTTATACATGTTGAAGACAGGAGTAATACATATGATGCCCAACTCTTGACCAATGTTAAAGTAATTAGAGCAATAAAATTAATGATGCAGTACACTATATCATTAGAAATCATAACGCTATTATCAGCTCTTTTACGTAATATTTACTCGGTATGCTCGCCGATGGTTACCACGAAATTAAACTTTACTGTCTATTTTCGAAGACATTTCTACATTTCTCACAGTTTCAATTCACACCTCTCGCCAATTTGTAAAATTTCTACCAAAACTGAATGCGTACTGAAATGTCGTCGAGTTTTCGACAGGTGAGATGTCCTTTTATTGAAAAGGAAAACCTGCAAACCTCTTTCCTTTCAGCTGAAACAAAGGCTTTCTTGTGCGACTTATAGTATGGCAAACATACCCAGAATTGGGGCAGTTGCCTCACATTGTGGTGCTTATTGGAGGAAAACGAAACGCTTGAGGGGCTGCACTCGTGGATATATTTGCTGTGTAGCATAGGAGAAGTTCAGTTATTCTATCTTCTGCTCTAGTGCTACAAGCTTCTTGAATACAAGACAAGCGATGCGTAGAAGCAACTCGAAATCTATTTGCGATAATAAATTTCGCGGCTCGCCACCTCATTGAAACAGTTATAATTCTGTTATTTGTAAGAATTCGAACCTAATATTTACAGAAATTATTTTTAAAAACATGTACTTAAAGAAAAAAAAAAAGAAAAAAAGATGATTTTTTTACCCTAGATACTAGAAGACACCATTAAGGTACTTATATGTGGAGAGTATATCATTTTCATACTTGTTATTTAATGGAGTGAATATAATAAACATCAGTACTTCATAAAAACTAAGAAAAATCACAAAGAATTGAATATAATAAGGAATATAATTCAAAAATGATAATTAGTAATTCTATTTTGTTATTTTAAATATGTAAAATGCTTATTAGTAATATAGTTCAAGCATAAATCATATAAAAATTGGCATATTTTATGAAATACTTTTTTATTTCAGTTTCTCTCATTATGAAGCAAATATGTGTGGCAAGCATGTAATACACAAATGGAATGAAGATTATAAGATAATTATATCTGTAGAATACTTTAATATTTTAAAGAAGTACAACAGAATGTTAATACATAATGGTATTTTGTGAAATATACAAATATGAATATTTAATCAGGATCAACAGTAATGGAAAATTTTCCTGATTATTGCATGTTCATTTTTATATGTAAGTACTTACATAAAGTTTTAGGGAATCATAAATGAAGTTCGCAATTTACAATAAAATTAATATCTTCATAAGATGAATAAATACTCTCCACATTAAATACCAAATTATTAAATTATTGTAGAATTATATGCAAAGTATCATAGTGTCATAATTTAGACAGTATGTAATTAATCAATTTCTTTAATCAGTATTATTACATTGTAGGAAAATCGGATCAGCCTTCATTTAGTAGAATATTCCAATATCCAAAGTTTGAATCTATGCAAGCCTTAGCAAATAAAAGTTTCTTCCAGGTATTATATTATTCGGAAATGTATATAAATTTAAATATATAAAAATAAAGAATTTTTATTTTTAGGCGGATAGAGTAAACATTTACTGGAATAATCTTGGAACAAATATTTTATTAATGACAAGTACAGAAGTTGATAAAACAGGTGCTTCATACTATGGGAAACAGATGTTGCACTATCTTAGTACAAAAGGAGAAACTGCTATGGTTGCACTCAGTAAGTTGTAATTAATTGACTATTGTTACTATTTATGAAATAACACTATTATTTGTCTTCAAAATATAATATTTTATTTTACTTCATTTTTTTAATTAGGTACAAAAGGTCCTATACATGCTGTTCAATGGTCCCCCAAAAATAATGAATTCTGTGTTGTATATGATTTTATGCCAGCTAAAGCCACATTATTTAATCTTAAATGTGAACCAATATTTGAATTTGGTTCTCTGCATCGAAATAGCATTTATTACAATCCTCAAGGGAATAATATCCTTTAATTACTTAAATTACTATTCATATTGTGCTGAAATTATTTTAAACTATAATTTGCCTATTTAGTTAAAATGTTTCTTTACTTATAAACAACTATATTTTCTTAACCACTTTGTACTTCTAATTTTGACTGGATTTGGCAATCTCCGTGGTGGTATCGAATTATGGGATGTTGGTAACAGAAAATTAATTGCTAAAACTGAAGCTCCCGATACTACGCTTCTTCAGTGGTCACCTGATGGAGAACATTTTATGACTGCAACTACAGCACCTAGGCTCCGTATAGGCAATGGGTAAATAATATTTTATATTTATTTGTTATTGATAAATAGATGTTAATCCATATTTAATAAATATTTGCTACATAGATTTAAGATTTGGCATTACACTGGAACTTTATTATATGAACGACCGTGGAATGAACAAGAAGAACTTTGGGAAGTCTTATGGCAAACTTTTCCACCAGAAACATTTCCAGAAAAATCAATTAGTTATAAAGCTGTTGAAGGTATTGCTCCTAGTCAACCACAAGGTAAAGGTTTTTTGAAATGTTCATTAAAACAAACTATTATATTAAAACGTTGTTTATTAATATTTAATCTGTTTTGTAATTACAGCATCAAAACAAATATATCGACCACCTTCTGCAAGAGGAGAAGCTATTACTTTTAAGTTACGTGAAGATGAAATGTTTAAAGATAAGAAAAAAACATCAAAATGTAAGATAAATTTGAAAGTGTGAAATTGTATGTATAATAGATTCAAAACAAATACCTTATTTAATATATATTTGGTATTTATTACAGCTACAACAAAAGCAAAGAAAAAAACAAAAAAAGGTACAAAGGAATCAGAGGCATCTGTATCTTCTCAATCAAATAATCCAAGTACAAATGGACAAGTTGCTACAAATGCGGAAATTCAGAATTTAACTACAAATGTTCCTGAATGTGATGATTTGGAGAGGAGTAAGAAAATTAAAAAAATTAAAAGTGTAAGAATCTCTACTATCAATATATCACTAAAAAATAAAATTGAGTTATTTTAATTTTAGTATGTTTTATTTCTTACAGAAATTAGAGCAGATTTCAAAATTAAAGGAACTGTTAGTAGCTGGGAAGCAATTAGAGATCAATCAATTAGACAAAATTAAGAAAGAAGCAGATTTAATAAAACAACTCGAAGAGCTTGCTTTATGATGAACATTTCATGCTCAAGATATGTTCGATTTTTAAAGAAAGTCCAAATATTTCTTTTAAAGACGGAAAATGATCTCGGTCTCTCACATACGATATCACACGTACAGAAGTTACGTTTGGCTGTACATAAAATTTTCATTCTTTGAAGAGGTAGTGGGAACAAACTAAATTTTGAAAGTGGATTTAATAGATTTCCACGTCATTGAGGTTATTAAAATTTGAAATATAAATTCTCTTTTTTTTTTTGAGCGATGATAATGGGATTAAAATGGTCCATCGCTATAACTTTTCGTTAATAGTTCGAAATGAAAACTTTTTTTTCTTAACGAATTCTTCATTCTATCTAATAGCATTGAAGCATGTTACGACAGTCCAGTAATGACCAAGCTTCCTTATTATATAGTCCTGTATAAGAACGTTTTATTATAAGAAACTTAAGTACCCTTCCTGGTATTGTATTTGATAACTAAGAAATACAGGGTGAATCGCGTTATCTTGTATTTCAATACTTCGAAATGTTGGCTCATAACAGCTTATGCGATTTACCCCGTATAAAATGCAAAATGTGATGGAAAATGTGAGATGGAAAAATAGTGTGATTATAAAATCGAATGCACATAAAATTTGTTCCTGGAGACAGGTGCTGTCATTTCAATTTTTATGTTTATAAATTATTATGCATTATTCTGTTTGTATTTTATCAATCTCTTTATGACAATTTAGTGAAGGTTAGAAATAGACATATCATTTTGTGATTTCAGAGTTATTACATTCATTTCACGAGTATTGCACTAGTATTTTCTAAGAACATTTCGTTCTTATATACATTTTTGTTTTGTGCTTTACATTACGTTTAAGATTCAAATTTTATATTTTTCTTGTTACCAAGGATTATAAGACTGGTCAGATTAAAGTACTGCCGAAAAATTACCAACTATATTCCACGACTAGAGGAACATTTTTAAGTAATAAAGAAAATTTAGCTTTTTGAATTAGTTAATTTCTTAAAGTATTGTTCTCCAATAATGTTAAAAGTTACCCTTGCTTATTTTCAGATTGTTGTATAAACTTCAACAACAGTCTGTGTTCTGTAACAAGAATAATTGTATTATTCCTTTTAATTTAATATTTACTAATACTGAGATTTTTAGGTTTATTTGAGCGATAGATTTTGTACAATGTAGATTGTACAAATCAAAACGAAAAAGTATATTTTCTACCTAGTTTCTATTTCTTTTGTTATAATAATTCATGAAGTTAAACGCAATCGGAAAACTTATAGTACAAGGAGTAACTACCACGAATTTTCACAAAATTCGTAAAATTATAATTATAAAAATTGTATATCATTACTTCTGACATGTAAATTCAATTATATACATATAAATTATGGACTAATTATGAGTGATGGGTACATTATAAAATGAATTACATAAAAAAAAATCGCATTCGCCAATGTTTTGTACACTTACGTGAAATTTATGAAAAATAAATTATTAAAAACAAAAATGTCAACGATATGCAATATGTTTTTATGAAATTGTATTTTTCCTATATTGCAATATATTTGCGTGTAATTCTCGACAAAAAATTTTATTCAAATTTATCAATTTGTTCAAGTTTCTAATACATGCACCTTATTTATATTAATATTTAAGGTAACGTGATATTTTTAAAAAAGTATTTTTAATTTCGAAGTATCTAAATTTTTTAAATATTGCGAAAAATGGTTGAAATAAGGGAAGTTAGTATAGGACAATAGGTGGTTGAAAAACTCGTTTATATGAATATGTCTTATTAAAATTTTCTAACAAAAAATTAATTACAAAGGGAAAAGTATTTATAGTAAAAATATTTGACGGAAGAATGCTTTGATTAAAAAACGAACGAATAAAAAAGAGTTAAAAGAAATGATGGAAATTGAATGAGTAAGGAAATGCATGAGAAGCACCGTGAATGTAGTGTCAGTGGTCGTTTTAACTCGAGGACGACAGTAGCGCCGTAAGATAGTCGTGTTTACAGATTCGTCAGTGAGTTCTACAACGTCACGTCAAAAAGTGCAACAAATTTCTACCACCATTTACTATGTAAAGGTGCGTTTTCCGATAAAGGTTTAATACAATAATTGGTGATAATAGCAAGTTTCTGTGTGTCACTATACGTTTTTAAAAAATCGGCATTTTCTTGTAAAGAAAATTTAAGAGATTTTCTTTAATACGGCAATGCTAATCGTTAGGATGGCCGCCATTTTGTCCGGAGGTGGCCCGGTTGAGTGAACGGGGCGAAAATAGTTGCTCCCTGGACACCGAGAATTGTTGAAATTGCATAGGTACCGGTTACGTGGGATCTTTTCACTTATCTCTAACTATCAAAAGAAATCTGACGCTCTTGGGAGAAGTGTGCGTATATGAAAAATCGAGATATCTTTTCCGTCGCCGCTCGACATTACTTCTTTGTAAGCACGCCGTATACGTATTTCGCGTAACTCCAAGCTAATTTAGTGACGATCGTTTGCAAAATTCTTTGATCGATGATGCTTTTTCATCAACAAAAAGTAGACCGGGTTAATTATTTTCTGATTCTAATTTTTGACGGTTGACAGTTCGGTACGTTTGACGATACACCCGAGAAATAAAAAGAGGTGGCGAGAGAAAGAGATCGAGAGGAGAAAGAAAGAGATAGAGAAATAATTCGCGACATGACATCGTACCTTTCATGAATTGCGAAATTCCAAAGGAATACAGACCCTTGGACATAATTGTTAGTTTCGTTATTGGTTTCGTGCAATCGAGTGATTATTATCGTTTATAATGAATAATTGGAATTTGTTGGCTGAAACCTTAACAAGATCATGCTGTCATGCGATTTATAAAATGTATGAAACGTTGTTCGTTATCTATATTTTTTCTACAGTCTTCATTAAATTTCTTCTCTGTTACTCGACTGTGAAACATTGACGGTACCGGTGTCCCTCAAGACGATCTCGAATTACACAGTTCTTGTCTTACAGATTTTTCGTCCATTCTAATTTTTCAATTGCCTCATTTTTTGAAGGTTTCAAATGTTTTCGATTTTTATAATTTTTGATCGTTCTCATTTGTTGCAAAACCAGTATTTGTATAGCATTAAGTTATCAATAAAAATAGGTATGTTAATAATGAATAGGATAATGAAGGAATGAATATTTGATGAATATAAAGCTATTGTAAAACTTCTATTAATGTAAGGAGTTTACAAGGTTCGGTAATATCCATTGCTCTAGTGTTAGTTTTTTAATTATTTTTTTAGTATTATACTTACTTAAAAGATTATACTTTAAAATAACTAATTTTGCTTGCATCAGTTGCAAAGTTGGTGTTATAAAATTTTTATAATTTTATTTCAGATAATGTAGGTATAGTTTATTCAAACAAGGCCTTTAGGGTATAATTATATTTAATGTCAGTGAATGAGTTGGATGGTTGTTATTGGTGGTACGATTATTGGACCAAGAGGTATTGAGACAATTGGAATATAGCAAAGAGCATACAAAATGACGATTGCCACAAGAGGCCAAGGAGTAGGCATAGACCCTCCTGACAGCCAGCAAAGTACACAGGTATATAAATTATACATATATATCAGCTAATGAGATATTAATTATTTAATAAAACTATATTTGAGTTATGTTTAAGATACATGTAAAATAAGTTTTGTTTATTGAAATTTATTGTCATGTTTTATATAGAAATGTCATAATTTAATAATCCTAATTTAGTGTATGTTTATTGAAGTTTATATTAATTTGTCATTATTATACTTTGATTATACTATGCTGTTGGGTTAATATTAAGTATATAATAGATGCACAGTTTACCGGGTCCGCAACAATTAGCAGACACATTGTCAGGACTTCAACTCACAGAGAATGTGGTACAAACAGAATGCACCAATGATACCTTAACTTCAATAGAAGATAGTAATCAGCTCCATGGTGAGCCTGATTTCCCTGTTGCAAAACTCAATATGCTTCATGAAAAAATATCTAGTCCACGATGGGTTGTACCAGTTCTTCCTGAACAAGAGTTAGAGTGTCTGTTACAAGCCAGTATCGATCTTTGTAAAAAAGGTTATATATAATAAGCAATTTTGAAATTTTTAATTAAGTGATATTAATTTTGAATATAAATTTGTGTATTTAGAGATAACAATAAATGTAATTTTACTTAGGAATTGATGTACAAAGTGAAGCGTGTCAGCGTTTTTTTCGAGAAGGACTCACTATTTCTTTTACCAAAATATTGACTGATGATGCAGTAAGTAGTTGGAAAATGAACATTCAAAATTGTATCAATGCAAACTGTATGAGATTGGTGGATCTATGTATTCTGAAACTAGATGAGGACTGGTTTCCTCTTCTTGACTTGCTGGCAATGGTTTTTAATCCTAGTAATAAGTAAGTTATATTTTTTCTCTGTCTATCAAAAGATATTTTTCTTAAGTATATGAATTATATCATATTAATTTTTTTAATTTTGTTTTAGATTTCATACGTTTAATGCTGCAAAGGTTTCAGAATCTGTTCCTCCAGGCAGTGATATTCCGGACGAACATCTTTACGCGCGACCGCCTGATTCAAGAAGTCCTCGTGGTTGGCTAGTGGATCTCATAAATAGGTTTATATATTATGCTAATAATTTTTTTCACAATTTTCTATTTTATGCATGGAATATTTAATTCTCTCTTTTACAGGTTTGGAAGTCTTAACGGCTTTGAAATTTTGCTCTCTAGATTTCAGAGTGGCCGAAATTTAACAGTACCAGTTATTTATGCTTTGATCAGACCTTTTGGTTTATGTTACGAACTACTTACTGTTCATACAATAATTAAGTATCTTATGCCTATTGTGGTAAGCATCCTTTGTAAAGTATTAAACAATGTAATTATATTTGAATTTATATTTGTAATATATTTTTATCTTTGTAGCAAATGGTGCCTGCAATTTTAAATAATTTAACTGATGAAGAATTAAAGAAAGAAGCAAAAAATGAAGCAAAAAATGATTCAATATCAACCATAATCAAAGCCGCCAAATGTTTGGTATCACGAGTACCACACCAAGAGGAGATGATTAAAAATTTAGGAATTCTGAGACTGAAGATGATATTGAGACTCTTACAAATATCTTCATTTAATGGAAAAATGAATGCTTTAAATGAAGTAAATAAAGTGATTGCCACAGTTAGTTTTTACCAACATCGAAATGCGATTGTTGAAGACGAAGAATGGCTTACCGCAGAATGCATGGCTGTAAGTTTAATTAAAATGTGTCTATATTTGCATATTATGTGCTTTACTGTTAAATATCGGTATATAATGTTATTTGTTTATATAGAAATGGATAAAGGAAAATGGAGTATTAGAAATCGTTTTAAGTGATTCGTTACATCAGCCTCAATATGTTGAAAAGTTGGAAAAGATTTTACGCTTTATTATAAAAGAACGAGCATTAACTTTAGAAGATTTAGATGCTGTTTGGGCAGCACAAGCTGAAAAGCATGAAGCAATTGTGAAAAATGTTCATGATTTGTTAGCCAAACTTGCTTGGGATTTTAGTCCCGAACAACTTGATCACTTATTCGAATGTTTTCAGGTATTCACTATTGTAAAATTATAATAATTTTGATTTCACTGTTTATTATATCTTAATTAAAATCCTTTTTATTCTAGATGAGTTGGAAAACTGCTAATAAAAAACAAGGAGAAAAATTGTTAGAATTAATTCGAAGATTAGCAGAAGATGATAAAGATGGAGTAATGGCACATAAGGTACTAAAACTTGGTATTATTGTGAATATAAACTATCATATATTAATGATATAAACTTAAATTGAATTCTATTTTTTGTTAATATTAGGTATTAACTCTTTTTTGGAATTTGGCTCATTCGGACGAGGTACCTACTGAAATAATGGATCAAGCATTAAATGCTCACATAAAAATTCTTGATTATTCATGTTCACAAGAAAGGGATGCTCAAAAAACAATTTGGCTAGACAAATGTGTAGAAGAATTAAAGAGTGGTGATAAGTGGGCTCTTCCTGCATTGAAACAAATTCGGGAAATATGTTGTCTCTATGAACCAAACCCTAATATGGCATGTCATGGTCAACGAAATCATCATTACAGGTACATTTATTCAAACTGTGACACAGATGATAACAATTAATGCAAAGTAATTTATAATCACTATTACTTATTTATTGTTTCCTATTATATTTTATTGCATAGACAAGATGTTATAGAACGTCTTCAAACAGAACATTCTGCAGTAATTCTTGTGACAAACAGTTTAACAAACTATATGGATAAAATGCGACAGTTGGTTAAAGAAAATCCAGACATTGACGCAAATACTTATATGCACGATGGTCGCTATAATCATATTATGCAAGTACAGGAAAGGCTTAATTTTCTCCGTTTCTTATTAAAGGTAATGTTTATATTTATTTATTTTGTAATAGAGTTTTATTTAAAAATTTTATAATTTTGGTATTTTTGTAGGATGGTCAACTGTGGTTGTGTGCAGATCAAGCTGAACAAATTTGGCAATGTTTAGCAGAGCAAGGAGTATTTGTGTCCGATCGAGAAGCGTGTTTCAAGTGGTTTTCAAAATTAATGGGAGATGAACCAGATATTGATCCAGCAATAAATAAAGGCTTTTTCCAAAATAATATATTACAATTAGATCCAACATTACTTACAGAAAGCGGTATCAAATGTTATGAAAGATTTTTCAAAGCTGTCAATTCTAAAGAAGGAAAATTAAAATTGAAGAGAAGAATGTTTCTTATGGATGATGTTGACCTAATTGGTACAGATTATTTGTGGCGTGTAAGTGAAATTTAATATAATGATTGTTGTGATAATAATACTTTGTATAACCACATGTTCTGTACTTTTGTTTATTCAGGTTGTGACCAACAGTCCTGAAGAAATTGCAAATCGTGCTATAGAATTATTAAAAGAAGTAAATACTAACTTAGGACCACGACTTCGATCATCGGTTTTGGCATTTCACGTGACGTATATAGGAGAATGTATGGACAGATTAAAAGCACATTACGATACTGTATCTGTGTTAAGTAAAGTATACCTTGAAGGAAAAGAAGAACGTGAGCAACAAATGTCGAATAAAATTAAAATAGAAGCTATGAAAATGTGTCGTGTTATGAAAGTGTTACAGGAATATATAAATGAGTGTGATACAGCATATCCAGTAGAAAGGAAAATATTACCATTACACAGGTATTGATATTCGTAGTTATTATATAAAAATTATGAACTTCCTAATGTAAAAAAAAAAGTTTCATTTTATTTGATTACAGAGCAGTTCGTGGGAAGCATCTATCACTTATTATTCGTTTTCCAAATCCTGGTCGTAATGCAGATGATGTAGAAATATTTACACATAGCAACGACACTTTGGGATCATTAAGACGACAGATATTACGCAGAATTAAAGCAAATGGATCAAACGTAAAACTTGATTTATTCCTTAATGGTGAAGCTTTGGAATCAATAGATGACAGAAAACTACTCTCCCAAACTCCATTGAGGGATAAAATGGTATACATTATTTATTTTTCTTTAAAACACAACAATGGCGGATTTACTTAAAAAGTTAAATATTTTTCGTATAGTTATTGTCTGCAAAACTAAGTCAAGTAAATAGTAACTTGCCAAGTTCGCCGGATAGTAGTTCAGATAGCTCTACAAGTTCTCCACATCATCTATATGACAGGACAGATGTACAAGCAGAAAATAGTTTACCCGGCATGGTATGTCTATTTGTAATGATAAATAAAACAAGAAACTGTTACACAATTCGTTATAAGTTTAATATTAATCGTAAATATTTGTTTCATAAATAAAAAATTTAAGATTCTCATACTTCTTTTTCTTGCAGGTCATATCACAAAGATCGCAATATGCTACATTCTTCTTTCAGTTGGCAGATCTTGGATGTAGTCTTCAACACGCGCAATTGCGTGATGGTGCAAGAAACCTCTTACAACTGGTGCCACCAGATACTTTAACTGTATCACGATTACAGTCGTTATTTGGTCACTGTGAAGACGACGATAATTTAGATAATGCTCTTTGTAATGAACAAAATACTACAGTAGATTCTTTATTTTTTACTGCAAGTTCTAGCCAAGTTTTATACAATTTAGAGGTAAAGTTTTTGTAACATTTGCTTGTTTTTTATTACATTTATTACATATTTTTATTATAAATAATTCATATCGGACTATTTATATTTCAGGTTTTATATAGTTTATTAATGCCAGTTTTAGATCCAATGTCAGAAAGAGCATTTGACTTTCAGTGTAATTTCATACAGAGTGGCGAAGCTGGTGTTATTCTTGAAATGTTAACTAAAAATAAATTTTTACCAAATGCAGACGAAACTACGAAACGAGCAGCGTATTTAACGGTGTTAAAATTATGTAAACTCCTATTAACAACAGTGGGTAATGTGATGGCCTATGTAATGGATGAAGTACCGCAATTTGGAATTGCGGAAAATCATGATAATCATGTTCACAACAATCGAGGTCGAGTAGCGGTTTTGAAACAAGCCTTACAAAGTGTACCTAATCAAAATACTGAATATATGTTGAGAAGTGTAGCAACGAATTTGGCGCAACATTTAGCGCTTCGGATGTTGTGTAGGGCAGCGGAATCTGATAAATGTCGGCAGCTTTTTATGCAAGCTCTTTCCTGGGAGCTACCAGATATAGCTACTATTCGTGCCATAATTAGGCTAGCATGGGCGGCATCCACAGGTAATTTAAACAATATAAATGCATCTGCTGAGATGCTTCATACACTTCATGAAATAAATGAAAAGGAAACGTCAAATAATCCTGACAATAATGACGTGTTAGTATGTAAAGAAGCATTGGAAGTTTTGACAATCGCTTTGGTGTTAAATCCAACAGCGTTAGAATCATTATCAAGAGACAAAATGTGGCATACGTTTCTAATAGATCTTGTGCTCTTGAGTACATCAAGAGTAGTTAGAGTGGCTGCAGCTGAACAGTTTTTTCTCATATCAACGTGGTACAGTAGTGATCATCAACCGCTACTTTTAGCAATAACGCTACTTTTTACTGTTTTAAACACCACAGTTATGGAACATGCAAAACAGAGTCATGAGTACTTTCAGCTTCTATGTAGACTGTTAAATTTTGCACACATGTCTGGATGTCCTCTTTTAACAGCTGAAACATTATTGAACATCGAAATAGCATGGTTGAAAAAAGTACGAGATAATGTTAAAGAAACTGGAGAAAGTCAAGTTGATGAAGCTGTTCTTGAAGGTCACCTTGGACTTACAAAAGAATTATTAGCTTTTTTGCCTCCGAGTAAGAAATATGAACTTGGCTCTGATGAAAAACATGGCGCAAATTTGATTAAAGAATTGGTCGAAGATTTTGTATTTCCTGCATCGTGTCTTATGTTGCAACTTCGGAGCATTGGAGAGCTAACTGCTTCGCAAGCGAGCCCAGTATGTACAACTCCTCAATCAACTAGCGCGGCATTTGATTTACTTGTAGGTCTTTGTGTTGGCTGTGTACCTAACATGAAACTTCTAGTCACAATGCTCACTGATATGTTCTACTCTGAGAGAGATGAACCGCTAGTAGAATGGGATTATCTACCACCAGTTGGTCTTAGGCCATTGAAAGGCTTTGTAGGTCTAAAAAACGCGGGTGCAACTTGTTATATGAATTCAGTATTACAACAGTTGTACATGGTTGAAAGTATAAGAGTTGGACTTTTGGCGGCGGAAGGTGCAGCAACAGATTTGAATGAAGATTTTTCTGGAGAAGAAAGAATTGAAGGAGAACAAACGATAGAAACAAACGATAATGATACAAATGAAGAAAAATGCGGAGCAGATGAATCCCGAAAAGAATATAATATTGGTATTTTAAAACAAGTTCAGGCAATTTTTGGTCATTTAGCATATAGTAAATTACAATATTATATTCCCAGAGGACTTTGGAAACACTTTAAGTAAGTATTCACATTCAAAATATTTTTATATTCGTAATTAACAAGATGTAGTTAGGAAAATGTTTATCGGTATTCTTATTAATATTTTCAGACTTCAAGGTGAGCCTGTAAATCTTAGAGAACAACAAGATGCAGTAGAATTTTTTATGAGCTTGGTGGAAAGTTTAGATGAGGCATTGAAAGCCTTAGGACATGAACAGATAATGAGCAAGATTCTTGGTGGTTCATACAGTGACCAGAAAATCTGCAAAGGTTGCCCTCATAGGTACCTTTTTAATTCTTAAATTTTGTTTTTTTCGGTAAACTGTAATACCGCATTACATTATCTTCAGATATTCCAAGGAGGAGCCGTTTAGTTTGATAAGTGTGGATATCAGAAATCACAGTAATTTACTAGATTCTCTTGAACAGTACGTAAAAGGAGAATTATTAGAAGGTGCAGACGCTTATCATTGCGACAAATGTAATAGAAAGGTATATATTCAAAACATTTGAAAAGTATTTATACAATTCATGCTTTTTATTACTTACTTAAATGACAAACATTTTTTAGGTCGTGACGGTAAAACGATTATGTGTAAAGAAGTTACCACCTGTTTTAGCGATACAGTTAAAAAGATTTGAATATGATTATGACAGGGTTTGCGCAATAAAATTTAATGATTATTTTGAATTTCCAAGAGATTTGGACATGGAACCTTATACTGTTTCCGGACTCGCTAAATTGGAGGGAGAAGTGATAGACTGTGATTATGAAGAAGCAGTGAAAGGAACTTGTACTAAATATCAGTTAACTGGGATTGTAGTACATAGTGGTCAGGCTAGCGGTGGTCATTATTATTCGTATATTTTACATAGGTACTGAAGTATTTGTGTATGCTTGCAACATTAATACTTATATGCTGTTATTAATATACCTCGATTTTATTATTATATTATTTATTTATTAGGCAAAATGATGGTGTTGCTAAGTGGTATAAATTCGATGATGGTGATGTTACGGAATGTAAAATGGAGGAGGAAGAAGAAATGAAGTCTCAGTGTTTTGGGGGTGATTACTTGGGAGAAATATTTGATCATATGCTTAAAAGAATGAGTTACCGTAAACAAAAACGATGGTGGAATGCCTATATGTTATTTTATACCAGATTAGATGTAGAGGAAAATTCTCTAATGAAGAGTGTTAATGAATTATCATTGTGTAAGTATTATTTATCATGTAATTCATGTTTTTTGTAAAGTTGTACTTACTATAAAAATATTGTAACTTTTAGATACGAAATTAGGTGTTATGAAAATGCCTCCAGCTATTGAATATAGCGTCAGAAAACAGAATATCAAGTTCATGCATAATCGTAACCAGTTTAGCGCAGAATATTTTCAATTTATTAAAAAACTTGTATCTTGTAATCCCCACAACATCAATAGACAGAATATGAATGAAAAACTCGTAAGTTGGTTTAATGAATAATTTTTTTAATTTGTATTCCAAATATTTGTTGTAATTTTTATTGTAAATTATGATTGTAAATTATGATTGTAGAGCCCGGAGCAGGAAGAACTTGCAATGTTATCTGTACAGTTAGCATCGAGATTCCTGTTTTATACAGGTTTTCATACGAAGAAAACTCTACGTGGTAACGCAACGGATTGGTATGATATTGTGTGTCATCATTTACGCAGTAGTAAATCAGTGCGATCTTGGTTTGCTCATAATGCCCTATTTAATCATCCACATAGGTACCGCATTTTCTTGTGTATACATGTACGTGTATAGAAAACATCACTAGTTAACAAAAATGAACTGTTTTTAGATTTTGCGAGTATCTTTTGAGCTGTCCCAGTACAGAAGTTCGAACAGCTTTCCTTAAAATTTTGGTATTCCTTGCACATATTTCCCTTCTGGATGGCCCATGTGTGCCTCCTAGTTTAAACGCACCAAGTAAGTTTTTCAATTACATTTATTATTTATTACAGATTTATAGCTTTCTAATTAAAAGCGTTTTGGAACTTTATTTTTTCCACAAATATACAATAAATATGAATTAATAAAAGTAAAATAATTTGTTGATAGAAGTGAAACATCTGTTGACAAATCTTTTGCATATTTTCAGCCATACTTTTGGATCCAACAGCAACGCTTAGTGATCATTTATTACACGCAGTTCTTTCTTTACTTCATCGTGAAATCTCAGATCACGGGCGTCACTTACCACATTATTTCTCTTTGTTTCACACATATGCATCACTTGGTGTCGCTGAGAAAGTCCAATTGCTTAAGGTAATTTTGTTACTTAAATATACTTAGTGATTTAAATTGTGTCATTTATAATTATTTTTTATTGCAGTTAAATGTCCCAGTTACATTTATGTTGGTTGCGATTGATGAAGGACCCGGCCCCACGATAAAATATCAATATCCTGAATTAACTAAATTACATCAAGTAGTTAGTATGTTGATACGTTGTTGCGACGTGTCATCGAAAGCACACTCGAGCCTTGCACAGTCAGGAGTAGCACCTTTGCCAAATCCGTATGGTGATCCTGCATGTCAAAATGAATATTTGATGCCCATTCAGCCACAAGCAGCAGATATTCTCTTTCTTAGAAACAGGTAAGACTTACTCTGAATAAAATTTCAGGAATAAGTAGGTAAAGTATGGTGAAATATGAAATGTTAGCATAAATTGAAATATTTGTTTTGTAGTTACATGAAAAAATTGATCGAAGATACAGATGTTAATGTTACTGAAGATACAGTAAAATTACTACAATATTGTTGTTGGGAAAATCCACATGTATCACGAAGCGTTCTCAGTGAATTATTATGGCAGATTGGATTTTCTTTTGCGCATGAAATAAAACATCACACCGACCTATTACTTGCCATACTTCTTATGGAGGATTCATGGCAAACACATCGTGTTCATAATGCTCTCAAAGGTACAAATGTTGCAGGTGCAAATCTTTAATTTGAGAGATATTCAAATTTGAGTTCGTAAAATATAATTATTATTAGGTGTACCAGATGAAAGAGAAGGATTATTCGAGATAATACAAAGAAGTAAACATCATTACCAAAAAAGAAGTTATCAGTGCATTAAATGCATGGTGCAGCTTTTCAGCAAGTGTAGACCTGCACACCAACTCTTACATCACAGTTCAGAATTGAAGGGAAAGTGGATACATGCTACTGAATGGCTTCACGAAGAACTCGATAAAGTATTGAATAATAATAATAATAATAATAATAATAATAATAATAATAATAATAATAACAACAACAACAACAATAACAATAAATAATAACAACTGATACTAACGTTATAAAAAAAGTTAAATGTGCTAATCAACATAAATTTTGTTTCCAGAGACCATACGCTTCTGCGGCACCATATACTCATGCTTATAGCAATTGGTCTCCACCAGCTCAATCCAATGATTCTGCGAATAGTTATGTTTTGGAGCGTAGTAATAGTGCAAAAAAGACATTGGAAAGGGCATGCGAACTATGTCCGGATGAGGAGCAGGAAGTAGAAGATGTAAGCGAGGATTGCATAGAGGAAACAGAGAAGTATCAACCACAAAACAGAGATGTATTACGACCGAGACGTGGTTTAGTGTGGGGATGTACAGGGTAAGACTTCATCAAAATAATTGTATTTAATTTTATTTATTGTTATAAATATAATTCTTATTTAAAGTATGAATTGCTGTTTCTTCTTTTCAGTTATCCTGACGTCACTGTAATACAACAAATGCAAGAGGAACAACAATCTCAGCCAAGACCATCTCCGGTTCATATTTGGTCCCAATCCCAAGTCATACTCACGCCACCAGCTCATCAGTTACATAGTCCACAGAACTGTGAGTCATCACAAAATACCAGCCAGGATCCATAATGAACGCTACATATTGACGTTCTACCAAGTTGCTGCCTCGGTGAAACCGTTTCAAAATATGTAGACATTACTGCACCAGCAGCTTGGTGCCGAACGATAGAGGCACCTGTACAGATATAACTCGCAGATTTGTTCTCTTTTGCTGGTATTCACGAACTTGCATTTGCATCCTGGCAGTTTTACTGTGGGCAGTTACTTTTATGAATGATACGATGTGGTATAGCTATCTGCACTATTGAGAAAAAAGAACGATGTGAGAAACAGCAGGCGATTACTAAATAAGAACAGAATTTCTACGTATTGATTGAGGCAACGAATTCTCATCGTGATTTTTTCCTACTCTTAACGTTTGTGCATTCTTCGTTTTTTGCATCTATATAATCATTTCAGCTTTTAAATTTTGAGAAAAGGACGTTTTAATAGGAAGAAATCTTTCGAAGAGAGATTAATAGAAAGAAGAACAAAGAAACGATTTAGACAAGAATTATACTTGCCTCGATTAATGCATGTGAATTCAAGTGTAGGAATATGATAAGATTGTATAAATGTATAGCAAATAGTGTTATGGAATCCCGTCTCTGCCGAATAGAAAACAAAGATATAAAAAAAGAACGTAACTTTCCGTATGTCTATGTAAATTTGTTATTAATAAAAAGATAAAAAATGAAACTTTGTAACGACCGAGGGATAAGGCTAAAAAAACAGTAGTTTCCAATTTGATTGAAAAGAGCAGAGTTACAAATCAAGAAAAAAATTACGTATGTATCAATACTTCAATATTTTAGTCTTTCAAGACAAAGTAAACGAAAATTTCCTTGTACTTAATCTCGAGCATCAAAAAAAAGAAAAAAAGAAAAAAAGGAAAAAAAAAGAAACGAAAAATGAAGAAAGGAAAGTCACTTCTCCAATGCAGCCATTTGTGCTGTATGAGAATATAGACATACACCAATGATGCCTCCCATTGTGCTTTCTTTCAGTTCACCCAAATTTGAGAAAGAGTTGTGCCTTCGATATCGTGCGACTCCATTTGTATTCTTAGGTAGTTGTTTAAGAATCGAGTTGTTGCTTTAAATTTGATTGCTTGTATTTTGTCTGTTATGGTTTTTGGCTGTTTATGAGAAACTATGGGATATAATTTGATGGAATTACGTGCGAGATTCAAGTACGCAGTACAGTTAACCATTTAAAAATTATACGAATAAGAAACGACAGCTATGACGGGATATTTCTAATTTAAATAATAACGATGGATATAAAAGACGCGGCAGAATGAAAGGGTCAGTTTGTGTTTAATATGAGGAGTTGCAGTGCCGCGAAAAAGAAAATAAGCCTTGTTCGAAGTCCAAATTTTTACAAAACAAGAAAAAAATAAAAAAAGGAATTGAAGAAAGCGTGACGGTAGTGACATAAAAGGGTATGAAACAATTATAATAACACTAATTTGTATCGTTCTAAGGTACGATCCATCGTTGAGAAAAAGAGTTGTGGTCTTTTCGCAGTATTGTAAAGCAATTCTTAATTTTGAATCGATAAGAAAGAAGAGATATTAGGTGTATTGCTCGTATACTGTTCGACATTTTATTGGGCATACGCGTATGAACGAGGAAACATGAGAATAATAGTAACTGCGATTCATAACATATGAACTGGCCATAGCTCTGACTTATTAAATAACATGTGTTATATAGATATTATATAAATAATACTAAAGAGGAGAAAAGTGAAAATAAAGTCACGTGTAATGAGGATATAAGCGAACCGTGTGTATACATAGGAATTCGTGCGATGAGAAAATCAACGACTATGTCAAGACACCAGGAAATAACGACATATTGATTACTGTTCGTATTTATCAAATATCCACGTTAAACAGTGTACCAAATTATATAATAGCTACTATCGGTTAAAATAATAATAATAATGGTACCTAATCTTACTCAGATATGTACATATGCAACTGCTTTTTATATGTGATAAAAATTATTATATTCCTATTATACATTGAGGTTAGTACGCTATTGTAAATCCTGGTTTTTTGTACACAGACTGTATGCTAAGTTCATTTTTTTGTTAACGGAGAGAATGTAGTCTATAATTATTTAATATTTAATTGTATCGCTAAAAAAAAAAAAAAAATAAGCGTAACACGTCTTGTATGATATACATAACTTGATTACTTTCAACAATCAATATCAGATTTAAGTGGTCGAACCTCGAAGTTTGTGTCATGATATAATACTACTATAGTGTCATTTCTTTTTCTTTCTTTCTTTCATATTTTGTTCTCTTCTTTTTTTTTCTTTCGAACGAGCGATGATAGAGGTAGAAGAGTGGACACGAAATGTAACACAACTGGGCACATGATTCTAATTCACGATTTAACTATTGTCCGTAACCTATCGAGCGATTCTATCGAACTATCGAACATTCATATTACTACGAATTCTATGCAAAAGTGACAGATCTACGAGAATCGATCAAGATTAACGGCCATCTTTAATGCTGTAATCGTGAACAAACGCGCTCGTTTTTATAATCAATGAAAAGCGGTCAAATGCAAAATAACTTTCTTGCATGGAGCCTTCTTTGAGAGAACAACAACGATAAAATAATGATGCAAAAAAAAAAAAATTAAAAACGAAAAAGGAAATAATATTTCGAATCTTGATAATTAAGTGACGGTGACTGATACGACGTTAATCAAAATCAAAGGCAAATGTATGTGAAGCAATGAAAAAAGAAAAAAAGAAGTAAAGTTGTACAGTTGTATGTTTAAGCAAAACGACAATTACAAAAAAAAAGACACGAAAATGAGACAAAGAAAAAAAAAACAATTATAATAATTCGAATCGTATGCAAAGTAAACTTTCATAAAACATAAAATAAAAAGGAAAAAAAAAAGAAAAAAAGATAAGAGTCCCTCGTCGATGTCCGTTTAGTTTTAGTTGTAAAGGTAATTTTATGTATTACTCGATCGACGCTCTAGTCAGTAAAATTAAATAAACGGAAAGAGATTAACGAACTTCGTTCATTTAATAGCATAGCGTATCTCTGGAAGTTTCTTTATTTTTTTCAATACGACAATTGTTCAAACGATTTTGTTTTTTCTTTTAAATATAACGATATCAAACGAGATTTCCGAGATACTATAAATATGTACACCTCCGTTTTTAATACGTCTTTCTTATGAAAAACCACCATGAAACGCATCTATTATTTTCAAGGTGCCTGTGTTTCTCATTTGCCTTTGACAACTTATTCCGAGGCTATTTCGAGAATGAAGGAAAACAAACGAACGAAATAAAGGAAACTATAACAAGAGCAAAACAAAAAAAAAAGAGAAAAGAAAATAGAAGAGAAAAGAAATGCGGAAACGAAATGATTCAATGATGAAACTACCTCGTTAAGCGGTCAATGTATTTACAATTTACGCGCGTACTGATTTCATTGCTAAACCCTTTGCGTTCCATTTATAAAAATACGTACTTCCGTTTCAAGCGTTTCTCTTATCCGACGAAAAGTCATATCTACGTTAACCCTTTTGGTGCTGATCTTCGTGATACGTTGTGTATAAACAAGAGAGGAAAAGAGAGAAAGGAAATATAACGACTGTAAATTTTTATTTCAGATATGTCAACGATATAAATTTCGTACCACGGAAGCATGTAAGAAATTATAGCGGGTCGATTTGGCGGCATTGCGAGGATTAATTTATTCCAAACTACCTTTTTACACGCGAAAAGAGATTGGACTGCAAAGGGTTAACGCGGCCACGAACCAGTTCTTCGCCTTAAGCGTAAATCGCATTATTCGATACAGCAAAAATTTATAAGTTCACATTTCTCTCTCTTGTCACTGAATTCTGTTCCTGAACATCTTGGATCGGATTGTTCATTGATGTCTTAAGAAAGCTCGATATACAGGACGGTCCATTTTTATTTATAAATCTTTACAAGAGAAAAGGAAATATACCGGTTTCTTTGAACAAGTAACACTGATAATTTAATGTCACGTATTTAGGAATATTTTTACTGTCCAAGATTTTCGTCAATCGCGAATTTGTAAATTTAAATGGATCGGCCTTCGCCTGATTTACAGATTATAAAGCGGATTAAAGATAATTAAATTATTACCCTGTTACGGTTCTCAGTTTCAGCACGTGTTTAAAGAAATGACTGAAATAAACGAAGAAATTGCAAACAGAAAGTTTTCACGAAACCATTCGACGAAAGCTCGAAGAGAAAAATAGGAAGTATCGTTTCCACGGAGCTTGTGGCTTCTTTCGCGCGATCTGTTCACCGTGTGCGCGAATAAATCGTTCGACATCGAAATCTAAATGACGAAACGGTTGAGATCGTATGGAAATTTAGTCGGTAGATAAGACAAGATTATGTAAAGCTCGAAATCGTGGTTCGATTTAACGTTGGACGTTGAAAAACGTTTTTTTTCCCTCCTCGTCACTCGTGCGATGAATGCCTGCTTATCAGAGATAATAAAGTGTGAAAAAACGGAGCGTGAAATTTCGCTAGACACGTCTGAGAGTTTTGATAATCGAGCCAGCCGGTTTCAAGCTGATTTCGTTCGAAACCAAATGTAGAAGGAAGTGTGTCTATATGCACTGTCCGTCAAATACACGCTTTTGTTCAATTTTTTTTTTTACTTACATTTTTTTTTTTATTCACAAGGGAAATTTTCATGCTAAATATCACGAGTCGATGCTGCTAGGTTGCGCGTAAGTACGCGAAGATCTGTTTCCCCAATTTCATTTTGGACATAATTTTTGCAACGAGATTCGTGCGGATGTGTCTGCGAAATGATTTCTAATAGTAATCACGATTATATTTAACACGTAAAAATAACGAAACAAATTGTACACAAAAGGGACTAATAACCGTGGATGTTTCTTCGAGGTAAACTCGAATTACGTAGACGCAACATCTACCGGAAATCGAGACGATCGCTCGGTTCGAGTAACAGCGCCATAGAGTAATTCTAATCTTTAAGGTTACGAAGTATTACACGATACCACAGATATATCGAGTAGAATATTTAATCTTCGCTGTCCTATATTAGGACTAAGCCACTGAACCTTTCGATCGAGCCACAGTTGACATGTCTCCCATCGCACTTACGATTGTCTTACGAAAAAAGCAAGAGCAAGACGGAAAGGAAAGATGGTTATTACAATGGTCGATGATAAAATTTCGCTGGTCGTACATTGTCATCGCAACCGCACAAAATTGATCGTGTCTCGTAAGTCGGATATCGTCCGATGTCGTATCGGAAACGACAGCCGAGAGACGTCCATGAATGCCGAAAGACTCCATAATGAACCACGATTGGTATCGATCAGTGAGCGGGTACACTGCGTTCCTTGTGACTCACCCTTGTGAATACAGGACAACTCAGAGATATTCGCAGGACGAATATAGAACATTGCTCGCATTTCTTGAAGCCGTTTTCGTTATCTGTTTCTGTATTTATCTGAAAGAACTGCAGCATGCAGGCATTAACTAGTAGAACTAACTGTTTGAGAATTCTATCGGGGCGTTGAGAACAAGTAACAATGAAGTTTGTTCCATGAGCCAATTATCTCGGAGAAGAGGGTAATAAATAATAAATAATTATTACTTACTTCGAAGCAATTGCCTCGTGGTCTAACGTTAAACAAGCTTTCTCCCAAAGGGACAGTATTTTCTAAAGACGACTCCTCTATGCTATTACAATCAGGGATGTTCCTCGTTTCTTCGTACGGGATATACGTACTTCTTTCTTCATTCTCTAGATAACGAGATGAAATGATATATCTTGTTGCTTACATCTGCATACCGGCTTTTGTTAAGCTGTGATTTTTCCTAATTGAAACACAGAAACGCAAATAAACGATCGATATCGTTTCTCTGTCTCGTACTCTTAATTATCATTTTCATATCAAACCCAGATAAGCCATCGTACAATGTGTATGTACCCTACAATCTATGGTGCTTCTACAGATTGTGCCTCGCCGACCACGAGTCTTTTCGTTTTCATCCGTACCGAGCGTGTAACGATTGCGGATTCTTATTGGATCGTCGTTCCCTCAGTTACCAAGTTATTCTGGAGGCCCAAAACCTGCAGACTCTGAACTCTTCCTCTCGTAGAGGAATCGGCTATTGAATCTACTTTTTGTTCCTTTCGTCAAACTTTCAATGAAAATCGAATTCCTCGTACGTGCGATTGTTGGGTCTTTTCAAAGAAAAGATTAAATACGATGTTTAATATCTAACGAAGGATCGTCGTGTTCGAACATCGAATCGTAACGATAACGGTCCGGCGAACCTCGAGTCTTTTCCCAAAAGATTCATTAAACAGAATATGGGAAAAATCCTCCAGATAATTTTATGAGATGTCCGAGCAACAAGGGGCAAGATTAATAAATTTCTTCACCTCGATATGTATCGGGAAGGGAAAGAATATCCGCTAATGGAACTTATTACGAGAATACCGTACAAAATTTGTTATCCAAATAATCGACAGACGACTATTCTATGCGACTTATGACACAGAGAAACACGAAAAACTAACGCTCGCGCCGTAACCAAACGCTAAATCGACGTTCAAACGAAAGTAATACCGGAAAAGGGAGAAAAAGAGAGCGAAAATAAAGAGAAGAATGATATTCCTAATTTGTTGAGTGTAAGTGTTCTTCGGCGATTGATGGACGAATTGGAGAGAAAAGAGAAGTAAAAATAGCAATGAGCGTGAGAGAAACAATCGAGAAGTAACACGCTTTAAAAGAGTGGCTAGAAACCGAAGATAAGCGCCACGTCGTTTTCTGACATTATTCATTTTTCAAATAGGCGCATTTACGTAAGCATTTTACTTACTCGAACATTAATCGCAAATTGAGCCAACCGAGTTTGCGACCCTTAGAAAATAAAACAGATGAAAGAAAGGGACAGACGGAGAAAAATCGACGTGCCCTTATATATATTTATGATCCCTCGCAGACTTTCAGTAATATAAATATCGATTAAGATTGTATATTCTCGATTTAATCAGGCGCGATCGATAGTTTCCATCGTGGGTCGCAGACGACGGTTTGCCACACGATCCACGGGGCCCCGATTTCTCGATTGAACGACAAATTCACCTCGTGCGTAATCGGCGTGAAAAGCTTCGCCGCCCCTGAGAATCTTTTGTGTATTATTTCTAACAGAATGTAATAAAGTACGGTTTAAAAAGAGGAATAACGCAAGTTTTACCTTCCACTTTCCGTTTCCACATCCTTCCTCTTTGTTTCGTCGCAATTAAAGAAGTTTGAAGTTCGCTCGTTCGACTTCTACTATCAATCTCTTTTTTTCAACCGAAGATGTCTTGCAGAAAAAACCGATAATCACGTGTACGATCATTTTTGTCGATGTACGCGGCATTCGTGAAAGATATTCCTAATTGAAAAATTCTTTAGTAATCGTTGCACAAGTGCTTTTATCGACAGCGTACCTTTTTTTCTCAGAATTTTTGAATTTCTTTCAGCCAGGATACAAGGTTTCAGATTGTGTAATTACGATAACCATGGTATTCGATGATAAGCGTCGATTTCTACAAATTATTGATTAGTTCATTCCTCGCCAATGAGTAATTTTGATAGGCCATTAATAGAGTACCGATAAGGTAACTATTTCCTGCTCTATTAATTCGTACGTAGAGATATCTTTTAATCTCGGTACGATACGATCTGAAACGTATATAAAGTCTATCGAAAATTACAACATACGAGATACGAATAAAATTTGATTAGACGATTGAATGATAGCTCGATTTATGGTCGATTCCATGTTACGTAAATTTCGTTCATACATAAACAAACTATTTTCTTCTTCGATACATTCTTTTTTCGAAATTTCTTACAAAATATTAACCTCGTAATTCCTCGTGATATATGTACGATCTTTCTTCATACGACACAATCTACATCTTGCATAATTACTTGCAAGGACGATCATACATTAGTTCAGCAACTGTAACATAAATCATGGTTCGAAGTACGGAATATTATACCTGATAATGAATAATACTTAATTAGACTTATCGCGGTCCATTAATTATCGTTATAGACCTCAGCCGATTTTAAAATACAGAGAGCAGTTCATCTTCCGGTACTAAAGAAACACACGAGTCTTTCATTAAATCTGCAAAGATAAATGGGGCCAATACGACGAAGTTAAATAAAACAAACAATTTTATCAGCAATATTAGAGAACACATTGCCTCCGGGGGTTATCTTCGTGATTTCGCGTTGCTTTCGGCCACTAGTTGTAAGACCAGCTGGTCGAGACCATCGAATCTATTTAATCGTATGTTTTCCTCGCTGGGAAATCGATTAATTCACGGAGTAGCCGTTCGAGAGTAAAGATCGATCCTGCGTGCGCAACATCACTCTTTGAACAAAATTCTTCTTCTTTCTCCGTGCAACTAGGGTGAGTGTAAACTATTATAATTTATTTACATATATTGAAAATCAGTATTCACTATATTGAAACGGTACTCTATATAAAATTAAAATTTATTGATTATAAAATGAATCGTATTAAATCGAAATTACGTGAAATCGACTTTATAAAATTAACTTTGTGTTCGCTTTCTTATAGATACCATGGCTCAGCGAATGATATGCATTGAAGACTTCGAGAAATATGCTACTACACATTTAACACCTTCCGTGAGAGATTATTACAATTCAGGAGCAGGCGAACAATTTAGCTTGAAACTAAACACAGAAGCTTTTAAGAAGTAGGTATTTAAAAAGAAGCACGACGATAAAAGCAATTTAAATGCGATTAGATCGAGTGACTCAAATTTTACGGGTGAATTAATTGCAAAGTGCTTGAAACTTTCATCATGCTTTTATGAATATCGATATCGTTCAAGAGTGTAATTTATACACTTTTTATAAAGTTAAAAATTTGTTCTTATTTAAAACCTGATGAAATTGATTGCAGTGTTATAATGAAATGTTAAAAAATTTTCTCAAAATAATGCGACTTAAAAATATTTTTTTTTATTAACAAAAAATTATATCGTTTTACAGATACAGAATAAGGCCAAGATTTTTACGGAATGTTTCTCGAAGGGACTTAAGTACCACGATTTTAGGTGAAAAGATCACGCTGCCATTGGGAGTTGCACCAGCGGCTATGCAACGTATGGCGCATCCGGAAGGCGAATGTGCAAATGCTAGAGGTAAGTCTATTATTTTTAACATGCTTCTTTATGTACCTATCTTTTTTTTTTTTAAATAATATTTAATGTTTTACATGTATATGTATATTTGGTTCCTAAACATCAAACGTATTCACTATATCGCTATATATAAATTCAGTAAAAATGTTTATTAACTTATGCAAATATTTTACAAAAATAGTTGCAATCACAATCACGTGCTTGTTTCGATTAATCGGCGATGATCACAGTCGAACTTTCCTTGTTCGTAAAATGTTACAACGTGAAGACGTAGAGCACAATGAATTTGAATAAACAAGTACATGCTCTTCTATAAAATAGATTATTATTTTTTGTTTTCATTTATTCGAGTCTGTACAGAAACTAAATTATCAGTGTTTATTATGTAGGTACAAATATACATAAAAAATCGCATTAGACTGTATAAAAAGTTAAATGCTTAATAATTCATGATATGTTCACAGACATTCTCACATGTTTAAAGAGTTACTTCTTATTGCTTAGTAATGTTTTGATTGTAAATAGAACTCTTGTACGGAAAATTTTTTTATTTAATAATTATACAAAAAACAGCTTATTTGTTTCCCGTTCGATTTTATATTATAAAAGTACATCGTTTTATTCCAATCAAGAAAAAATTAATCAATCATTTGAAAAGTTTGGCAATAAAGAAATTTTGTGTATCAATCAGTTCGTATATAATCTTTAAATATATACTATATTAATACAAAACAATTTGTAATAGGTAAAAATTGAGCTTTGATGCGAAGTTACTTTGTAAAGTAATCATTATAATTATAATATATATCAGTTCTAAATGCAGCTATACGTTTAAGGCACAACAGAGAGTTCGTACAATATTTACATCGATATAAATGCGTTAAAAAATGTTACGATGGGAATACTGTAAAAATTTGTTAAAAAAGAAAGGGAAATAATCTCATAATCTTAAAATATGCTTTTTTCTTTGCACAATCCCAGAATACGCATTTTTATGGACAAAAGTATCGAACTCAATTACAATTTTATATGACTAGTTAATAAAAAGGGAACGTTATGTACACATATGTAACTAAACGTTAGACGCTTAGAAACTAAAATAGTTACGGCAATAAAAGGCAGAGGAATTAAGGTCGTTTGGGTCCCACATTATCCCAGTTGTTGATAGCTTTCATATTTACTTTCTCAATTCTCCATTTTTGCGTAGGAGAAGACGAATCACAATTGGTTACAAAGACTTTCTTACTTGCTGGATCCGTGTCCAGACATCTTGATGAATAACCGTGCATTAGCCATTGTTTTTCAACGTTGTAACGCCACAGTTGATTTCCCTGGCCTCCATGACAAGGATACAAACTAACTGGAGGCTTTAAACCGCCTCTAGAGACGTCCAAACATTCTGTACGATCCTTGGGTCTAATGTCTTTGTGCCAAGTTAATTTAAATTCTTGTTCTCCTACAATTTTTGAATTATCCTTTATGCAAATATCAACTACAACAAGTTCGTCCTTTTTCCGTTTCTTTGAGTCTAGGCACAATTCTGGCACTCCCATATTACGAATTTCTCCAGATGCAAAGTCATCAGGTTCAATAGGAGGATACACGTCGACAAGATCAAAAGCTATGTTTTCCATGAACCATTTGAATGGCTTACAATGTAATTTAGCTCTTAGATCCTTTTGTGCTTTTAAGTTTCCAGGATCTAATGATCTCAAATGTGAACGTCTTTTATAGATATATTCTGCATATTCATCCATCCACACTTCTGCTACTCTCTTATAGTTCTTTCCCAAAAAGTCTCCTTTACCTGGATTGGCAAAAGGTGGAAATTTACGGTAAATATGACCTACTCTTGAACAAGGTGCATCATACATTTGACCTCCACATTGCCAAATTTTAAAAGACAGTTCATACTGTTCACCTCCCCATATATCTAGTTCTGGATCATATCCACCTAATTCCCAAAAGAATTTAGCACTGATGGCAAATAAACCACCTGCCATTACTGGACTTTTAAATGGCTCTGTAGGGTTTTGCAAATCTTCAGGTAACAATGGCAATCGTTTATAATATAATTCCCAATCAAAAGCTCCTCTGGCACCTTCATCCTGAGCTCTATATTCAAATGTTTCATAAGCTATCACATCAATGAAAGGACACACACAAGTTTTATAATCTTGTGCAATTGGTTCTAATAGCGGTGGCAACCAGTTGACATTTGCTTCACTGTGAGAATCTAAGAATACAAGTATTTTTGCTTTTGCAATTTTTGCTCCAGCTAATCGACCCTTAATTAAACCAGAACGCTGTGGTAGTCTTACAATTTTTACTTTTGGCAAATGTTCAGCAACATAATCGTCTAAAGATTTCTTCAATTCTACTTTGCTGCTTGCATCGTCAACCAATATTATTTCCTTAAGAAGAGATGGTGGTGAACGATTAATAACACTCCAACAAGTTCGCATTAAAGTGCTAAAGTGCTCATTATGGAAGGAGACTATTACAGAAACTGCATCAAGATTTCTTAAGTATTTCTTCTTCTTACAGCCTGAATGTCTAATATCAGGTACTGAGCGATTCATTGAGATTTCATCACTGAGTGCAGCATTGAAACCATTTACCTGGTATAACTTTTCCTTCAATGCATCTAGAGATGGTGAAAGAAATGCAGGCCGTCCATGTTCACCTATTCCAATTCTTTTTGCTTCTTCTTCAATTTTCTTATAATCATGCCAATCTATTTTTTCGTCCAAATCCTGTGAAAAATGTTATTTAAACATTACTCTGTGTTATTATTTCAATTTTTTACAGTAAAAAGGTATAAATTCGGTGCGAATATTAAATAACATCATCTGCATCAGGGTTCATAAAAGTAATCATACGATACTGCATGGAATGCAGAAGGTTAAGCTATCGCTAAACCTGTTTCACTTGCGCCAACCTTGCCAATAATGAGTAGGTCTTTAACCCATACCTGATAAAGATGGTCGTTGAAATTCTGTCTGGAATCGATCAAATTTTTTGAACTGTCGCCATTGATGGCTACCAATGCGGCAACTGGTGTCACGATTTCATGGTTAGGTGAGGTTCGTACATAACGGAATACAACGACGGTCAGGAAAACCGTAAAAACCGCCAGGAGGAAGAACTTTATCAGGCTCACAACATTTCTTCTCATCATCGTGATGCACTCATGTCGCGCGATGACACTTGCGAAAACCCGCTACCAGCCACCGGCTTAGCAAACTATTTACACGAAACTAACCTCATGTGTATATGATTACTGTAGCTTATCAGCTGTTATCTTCAATACGAAATTTCGATAAATTATCACGATAAAATACATGGAACAGACGCGGTTGCCACGCGTCGACTGAGGATCGATCCCCCGAGATCGAAGCAGTTCTCGATGACTGGATGCATTCGATATGTTAAAAATGCATCTCTCAGTAAACTGCACTTCGGTAACTTCAACATCATTTCTCTTTTTCAATACCATTTCTAGTTGCTATTTATTTTTTTAATGATATTTCACTGCATTTCTTTCAAAAGAACATATATTATTGTATAAATTTCAAACGATATTTATATTATAAAGTGTCCAATGTTTCCAAAAACATTCGTGTTTTTATCAAATAATTTGAATGAACGAAACTTTTGGAAACATTATAAATCATTAGAAAATGTATCAATTTTATAAATGTGTAGTTCCGGGGGATAAAACTGAATGAAAATCCTAATTTTCAGCTGCTCAAGGAGCTGGTACTATCTACATACTTTCAACGATATCAACAAGTAGCATTGAGGAAGTAGCCGAAGCTGCGCCGAAAGCAATAAAGTGGTTCCAGTTATATATATACAATGACCGTAAAGTTACCATAAATTTAGTTTCACGAGCAGAGCGCGCTGGGTTTAAAGCTCTCGTGCTTACCGTCGATGCACCGCTCTTTGGTGATAGACGAGCTGACATTAGGAATAAATTTTCTCTTCCAAACCATTTAAGGTACATTGTTACATATTGTACATATACAATATTTTAATGTCTTTTATGATCTGTATAAAAATATGAACAAAATATTAAATAATGCTTTTAGATTAGGGAATTTTCAGGGAGAATTATCAAGTAAAATAAACAGTGCCGAGTCGGGTTCTGGTTTGAGCGAATATGTTATGAATCTGTTCGATGCTTCCTTAACATGGGATGATATCAAATGGCTCAAAAGGTTGGTAAAAGGTTTTTTTGGTTTGGAGTTATGAACATAAGAAAATCTATTTATTTACTTATTTTTTGCAGTATTACAAAGTTGCCAATAGTTTTGAAGGGAATTCTTACCCCACAAGATGCACTGTTAGCTATCGAAAATGGAGTTGCAGCCATCATTGTCTCCAATCATGGGGCCCGACAAGTTGACAGTATTCCAGCAACGGTCTGTTATACCATTTTGTAAATTTTATTTTTTTTTTTTTTTTTTTTTTTTTTACTATTTCGGAATTTGACTTTAAAATAACTTGGTTTTAATCGATTTCTGCATTAATTAAATCGCAAATTATGAAGTGAAATAATTAGACCGAACAACAATGTAAACGATATATGATTTATAGATCGAAGCGTTGTCAGAAATAACGAAAGCCGTAAACGGTAGAATAGAAGTCTATATGGATGGAGGTGTGAGGCAAGGGATCGATGTTCTTAAAGCACTTGCTTTGGGCGCGAAAATGGTAAGCATATATCATATGCATAAATAAATTGCATGATTTTTTAATTCATATTTTTATATGTTTTGTAGGTATTTGTTGCTCGACCCATGTTGTGGGGTCTAGCTTATGGCGGTGAACGCGGTGCGAGAGAAGTTCTTGAAGTTTTTAGGAAGGAAATTGATGTCGCATTTGCATTGACAGGTAGGATGGTAAACACCCACATGAAATTTCAATTCTATTATAAATGATTTTATACATAATTTAAAATCAATTTGCAGGCTGTGCGAGCGTTAATGACGTAAACAAAGACATGGTGCAACACGAATCTTATTACAGTCATTTGTAATAAGAAGATATGACGTATAATTAGATTAATTATAAGTTCACTTGAAAACCAATTACTTCATCATCAAACGTAATTTTTAAGGTTATCATAGAATTATTTAAATATAACTTGATAATTATTTCAAGCTTATTTTAAAAGACACATTTTCACTTCGACGACATTTTAAGGGCATTTCAAAGTTACTTTATCTTTAAAACTCTTTAATACCTGATGTATTTTATGTTTTGCGTCGAATAATATTTTTCAAAAATTAGGTAATGTACAATGAAACAATGATTGTCACGAGACGACAAATATAAATATATGTATTAGTGAAAGGAAAATACGAACTTTTCTTCGCAATATTTGTGGCGTTTTATTGAATATCTCTTGTATATTCATCTTTGTATACATATGTATATGCGTGTGTGCGGCACACATATCACAATTTACGAAGCGTACGAACGCGCACACGCATTCCAAGGTGATCCGTGGCTTCTTTGCAAACGGAACAAGATTGACTATTTGACGTCGATATTACATACATAACGCATAAAACATGCAACAGAGTACTTGCATCGCTCTCTGTTCAATTCGCAAAATACTCTTCTTATTGTATGTGTTTTCTTAATCCATACCATACCACATACCGGGGGTGAATTCTTTTGGCAAAAAAATAAATCCCTCTTTATCTTTCCGGTATATCCTACTTCGATTTAGTAACTCTGGAGCCATCATTACAGTCGTAATTTTTTTGTTTTTTGTGTATTTTTTGTTTCTTTACTCACAGCTTTACAATGTTACAATTAATCGTTACTTGTATGTATGTATATATATATATATATGTATATGTATATATGTACATATATATATATATATATATATATGTATATGTATATATGTACATATATATATATACATATATATGTATAGTTGCCTCGTTCGCGCTACAGGTTTTTCTGTTGCTGATTATACATGTAGCGACGCTAAACTTTTACTTTATGTGTTATTATGTATACGCAAAGTACACATATGTAGTAGTATATACACACATACACACATCCTGCTTATACACTGTATATATTTATATATATATATATATATATAGATACGTTATATACTGGCATACACACGCACTTTCTTCACCAGTTTGTTTTTATACGTGGTTTCTTGAACAAAGAGAACACATCTGCGATTATCTTAAAAAACATTGTATATATTGTATTGTGTATTCGAAATGTGTTCGTTCTAGAAATATCACAACTACGTTTTACAATAATTATTATTTTTATGATAACGGTTATCTGTTATATAAGGAAACATTTCCAAAGACGATAAGTCTTTTTAAGTAAAAACTTCTCGGATAGTAAGCAAACATTGATGATACTTTTAGTAAATTTTATAAGGTTGTCGTTAGTATTCCATCAAATTGTTGCAAATTACAAATTATTAGGTTTGAGCTATTCGAGTTTAATTAAATATACGCAGATGTGCCTTCTCCACCTTTGACCCATTGCTTTCTTCGACGATATTAATTTCGCATACGCGGTATACAGTTGGCTAATATACAATTACGATAGACACAGAGTGTGTTTGTTTGTGGGCTTTCAGCGCTTTTTTTTTTTTTTTCTTTTGTTCATGAGAATTTCGTGAGAAATGATTGTTCGAATTTTTGTCGAATGGAGTCTCGTTCGGGATCCAGACGCGGGGAGAAACTTACTTTCGCGATAAAGTGGCGATTTAGGCGATAGTACATTAGTAAGTTAGTGTAAAATTCATTGGTCCAGAGAGTTGTGTGTGTTTCGAGAGGGCCTTTGTCTCCCCTATCGTTCGGATCCTTTATTCGATTTCGCGATTTCTTCACCTTTGATCGTTCTTTCCTCGATCAAGGGTTCGAAGTTGGTAAATTCCTCGGTACCTTTTCAATTAGGAAAGGATATTCTTTTTTCTATTATGATATTGCCTTTCGTGCTCCTCGAAAATTTTCGATTATCAAGGGCAAACGAATTGGATGATATTTATCATTTTTTTTTCCTTTTTCTTTGATCTTTTCTTTCTTCCTTTGATAATCGAACTCGATGAAACAATTTCGTTAGTCTAACATGATTGATAGTTCGTTATTTTGGGCCTATCGATGTAAAAATTCGGTGATTAGATAACATCGATCGATGTTTCGTATGAAAATGTTTCCTTCTTATCCTTTTTTCCTCGATTGGTCGACTAAAAGTTATTTTATAGACATAAGCGATTCGATAATTAAAATCGCGATAAACCTTCGACCGTCCGCTCTTCGATCGGAGACGAAGCGCGACAATGTAAAAATGTTTTTAGAATATCATTTGTGCAGTCTGCACAGGGAAATTCGAGTCTTATACGTATATCGTGTTTGTAAGTGAGACACGCGATAGAATTACTGTTGAGTGTGGTTTGTTCATTGGGCTCTTGCGATTATTCTTAACCGATCTTTACCTAGAACATGGCGAGAGATAAATAAATTCAAAATCTAAAATAGGTTTCAAATTATACATAGATATATGACGTATGAGCCTCTTAGACGCCAGTAGATGAATTGAATTAAATTGAATTAAATTTCGTTAATATTTAATTAATTTTTATTTTACACCTGTAATTACTGATGGTAATCTGTGACTTGTAAAATTATACCAACAATATCAGACCAAATGTAACCCCAAGAGGGTCTACATAATAAAGATAAGAAATTTACAAAAAGAATTAATTAGGGTCCTAAGAGGTTCATATAAAATATTAAGTATTAAAGAAATTATATTAGATACATTACAGCATATGATATGGAATGAAATTTGTTTGATATTGCATTAACAATACTTTCAAGTGGTTTAAAAGAAAAATTAATCATGGAATCATAAGATTGAAAAACAATTGTAACGATAGAATGCAGTATAATTTATAATGGTATTAAGTTGTGGTCAATTCCTCGTTTGAAAGCTATTTGGAAAACGTCTTATACTTGTTAAGACACTTACGTTAAAACGCTTCAAGTGTTTTCAACATTTTAATAATATCGTTGGCAAATAGTAGTCATTTTCCACGTATTTTTATGTGAAATATAATGTTATCGCTGTTAAGGAACAGAACTTATCTTGAAGGTATTATACGTGTCTTTCTTGGGTATGTGTGTATACACGCATACACATATTCAATCTACAAATGCATGGATTTCGAATATTTATTAGAAATCAAATAATCCGCGATTCCAATCTATTTCTAACCGAGGAATTATTCCACCTTTTATTTTATTATAAATTATGCAGCATTTCAAGCTTTTGATAACCAATTACGAGAAGGAAACTGTTTGAAAATGAATATATTAAGATACGCAAGATAAGAACAGTTGTGTTTCTCTACTAGTCTATGAATTTTCCTCTCTGGTTGCTGTCTACGTGTAAAACAGACTACGTTTCAAGGACATAGCGTGAAGCATCGATTATTTTTATAAGTAGTCCATACGATTCTCAATTTATAATACTAAAGTGATATTCGATACCTTCGATTTTTCCCATTTTGTTCCTTCTTTTCATTTTTTTTTGTAAAACTCTTTAAAAGAGTTGCTTCTTCACGCTACGCCATCTTGGAGGCGCAGGATCGTACCTTGGCAACGATCATCAACAATGACAACAATATCTAGCTAAACATCGAAGAACATCGAATTGTTATTTTACAATTTTTTTTTATTTTTTTAGTTTTGTTAATTGCGTGTTCAATCCCTGCGGTCAGTCTGAATCTAATTGACAATGTGTATACCAGAAAAGTTCTCTTCGTTTCTAACAAAACTTATTACCTTTTTTTTTCATCGTCTTACTTTGCATCGTTTGTCGTTCATTTGTTTTGTATATTGTTGTTTCACTTTTGTTATTATGCTAAACGTCCACTAATTAACTACGATTATACATATACTTTTGTATTATTACATTACAGTTTTTCGTGTGAACTCCTATTTCTTCTTTTTTTTCTCCTTTACTCTAGTTACAGTAAAGATTCTTGCTCTTTCTCTCTCTACTTCCGCTACATATGTATCTCGTACACAATGCAAAAAGCTAGTTCGCTTATTATTGGATTGTTAATACAGCGAGTTATTTGGATTTCGAATGCAACATGTTTAAGATGGATGAAGTTGTATCGCAAAATCGTTCTCGAATTATCAAAGTACAATCGATTTTTTGGCGGGAAATCTTCGATGATTCAAACCCTTATTATATTGTTACAATTCATCGTTATATACTATTGACAAAGATTTTCATTATTTTAATGTATAATTTTGTTTTTAACCTTCTAATAGTATTATAGCAAATTAAGTAAATAAACTTATTTAAACTATTATAAAGGGAATAACTAAAATTTTTGATTAGTTAAAAAGAAGAATCTTGATTATTTGACAGAAAGATTAACAACATTTGAATAGCAGTTTCAAACATAAAAGTGTACACTGTGCTTCAGTTGTCATCGATTTTGGTTAATTACATTCTTGTACTTTCTCGTAAAAAATATTAATTTATTTTTCTTTAACATATTCTTAAATAGAAGCATCGAAGATCATAAGGATACCTTTGAGCTCGCATGCAGATATATTGCAACCGTTGGTACAAGAAAAAGAGTATCATCGTTTAAAGGTTAGGATGTCGTGATCAAATATGGCACACTTAATCTAGTTTCTTCGGTGGAGGCAGTAGCATATATTTTGGATTAGATGAGGACACCTACAGTGTGCAGAGAACCTTTTTGAAGTTCAGTAAAGTTTGTTTCGGCAGAAAAACAAGAATTCTCCCGGGCAGTTCACTTTTCATTCTCAATGACAAACGTTCGGTCGAAACAAATTGAGAAATTTAGATAGTATAACAGATTGTTCAAGTTATTTAAAGGAACGATGAATTAAGAAATAAAGTATGAAACAATTGAATTGAATAGATGACTTTTTCATGACTTTGCAGACTTTCTGATAGTAAAATTCTAGAATAAACATTGCAAAATTTGTCTGAAGAAATGCAATTAAAAGGAGCTAGAAGCGAATCAGATTATATCTTACATAACAACTTTAAGCAAGAAGATAAAATTATAATAAGGAAAGAAATATAGAATTAACATAAATGATTCTTCTTTATATTGCTCTTACAAGAATTCATTTCAATTGCCAATAATAAAAGAAACACAAGGAACAAAGTGAACGAAAACAAAAAAAAGATATTTTTTCTCAAACACACATCATCTTCTTTTATTTCACGTTACAATATTACATTTATACCATGATTTTCGGCATTTAAAGGCGAGGGTTGTGAGTCCTTTTCGAACAGAAAAGAAAGAGAAAATTTGCCACGGTTGAAAACACTTCGCTTCTCATCCCCTTTTTCTTTCTCTCTTCACCTTTGCTCTAGTGTTCTACATAGTTGTATTGTCCTGTTTGATATATATGTATATATATATATATCATACATTATTGTTAAAATTCCATCAAAAATTGTACGTTTTCAATTCGAATGATCTTTCCCTGCCACGAAAGAAATAGTTGTCCCGAGTAACACACTCGAAGCGACTTTGTTTTACCGTTTTTCTTTTGTTCTCCTTTAACTCGTTAGTATCACAAGAGTACGCCTATAGACACTAAAACTTTATGTCCTAGACAACGCTATGATCGTGTACAATGTACTTGAAACTACCCCTAACAAAGCTGATAGGTATAGCTATGCAATTTGAATACACATTTGTGCTTTTCATAGCTGCATTTTTTTCGTTTTTTTTCCGTGCTTACTCTGCCTGAAACCGTGCTTCATGAGACTTGCTCTATTATAAACGACGATCGTTCGTTCTCGTTTTATTTGTTACTTTTTGATATAGTGCGTTTTATAACCAGTGCACGGAGATACATTCGTTCTGTTTTACGATTTTCGTTCCTCTCTCATTTTCATTCGTTTTTGCAGTTCTTCGAACCCTATATATATGGCGATTATAATATCGCATCGTGCTGCTTTTTTTAAGTTTTCTATCCCAAATCGTATAAAATTACTTAAAACAAATTTACAGAATCAATTTTAATGCAATTGTTTCATTATTATAACATTAAATAAGTTTTAAAAAAAGCAGCTCTTCACGGAAGATCGAAAATCGTAGGAACATCACAAGAGTTGGGAATTGTTCCTAATAAAATGGAAGGAATGATAACCAGTGTCTCACTACAGTACAAAATGGCATCTTAATCTTTTGTTCTTTTTTTTTTTTTCTGCCAATATTACGTCTCGTTGTGAAACTGCTAAAAAATCTTTTGTGTAGTACAGTAATAAACCTGAACCCGCTTTCAGTCGTCGTTTTTCCCACATTCTTAGCCTGATTCGGAAACAAATCATTTTGCACATTCGATTATCACAACCTATATTTGATCTTAATGCAGCGTATTTCGTTTTACTACTAAGCAACGCTTAAATCTACTATTCTTTTCCACTCTCCTTTCGATTGTTCAACGATAAATAAAAATTCATGTTGAAAAAGCGGTAGAAACGGTGGGTTCTCTCGCGACAGTCTATTGATCCTAATTAATCCACACAGTAAGAGACTATAAGCTCGGACAGTTTTTTCTGGTCATGTTTGTGTCTGTGTATGTTTCACGATTGACATCGATTCACTCACTGATCTTCAGAGCCGAGCGAAACGCTAAACGCGGTATAGAAAACTTTACAATATAATATTTCGCAAAATTCTCCTTGTTCCTTGAATGAATCATAAACTACCATTTTTTTAATACAGTGTACCTTAATGGAAATACTGTGAACGATATGTTTTGGTTTATTCATTGAACAAGGAAGTTATAAACAGTGTTATTAGGATGTGTAACAAAAAGAAAAAATGAAAAAATCGACGATACTAGGGCGAAACTCTTTTTTATTGTCTCAGTTTGCGTGAAACTCTCGTGAAGAAAAACACAAGAGCGTCACCGTAACACGCTTTCTTTCCATCGGCTCTGATCACACTTAGTAGAGTAAAACTGAAATATTGTGTATGATGTAATTGTGTGTGCTAGTATAGCAGAGGGAGAGAAAGAGAGCGAAGCGAGGCACAGGCGTGTGTGTTCGTTGTGGTCACTTGAGACACAAAAAGCGAACGCGCTGCTCTGATCTTCTATTCGCATGTTACTACAATTTCTGTTCGCCTTTCTTCGTGTCAATAATACCATGCATTTAATCTCTTTTACGATCGTTATCACTGTATCTTTATTCGTCGTGTGTATTAGCGTAAGATCAGTACGAACTGCTTATCTTCTCTTCTAAAAGCTACTCTCAGATCCTAGGATCGTTTTACACCCAGAGTATCATCGTATCAATTCGATCGGTGTATGTTGCTTGATTGTTTTTGAATCATATGTATACACAGATTTTGTGTGTGTTTTTCCTGTATATATATAATCAGTGTGTGTCCTTCAGGATATACGTGAGACAAACTACACAGAGTGTCTTCTGCAACGTGTGTGTTTCTCTTCTTTAACGTGGTATCATATATTGTATTTTTTCCTTCTTTAAAATTAATTTTTTTTACCTTAAACAATTTCATAATATATATATTTACATTCATCTATCTACAATAACTACACATCAACAAATACGGTTAGTTTAGCATTTTCGTAGTGTCGTGTTTGTATCGTGATATTGTATTATCATCATTAACATGATCATCATGTCATCATTATCATTCGATTCGTGGTTTTCTTTTTTACATTATCGATTCTCTCCATCGTGGAGACGTATTTATTTTCTCTCTCAATCTCGAGTACCATTCATACTTTCATCTCATTCTCTCTTCTTTTATTCGTTATCATCGAATACCGTGACATTGATGATCGCATAATCTCTCGAAACGCATTATTACTATTATCAATTAATATTAATATTATACTCGCGACTAGTTCGAAGGCAACACCACGATTATAATCATAATTATAATCATAATCATAATCATAATCACAATCATAAGCATAAGCAAAATAGTATATAATAATCATTTTTATCTCATTATCATCATATGTAACAAATTCTTTGTCATCGTGGTCGATCCTCCGATCCTATTTTTAAACGGCACGCCATAGCGTGAAATTAGAATTATTAACGAAAATAACGACGACTTATTCGACGAAACACGTATAGGCGTGTATATGTATATATGTATATATATATATAAAAAAAAAGAATAAAAATAAATACGACAACTTAAAATGAAAAGAAAAACAAATGTAGGACGATTAAATGACAAATCGATCAGTTATACTCATTCGTAGTCCTCTAACTCAACGTTTCTGGCCTCGTGCTTTAGGGCCTTTTTGCAGTTTCTTCTTCGCATCCTTTCATCATCATTTTTCTCTATCTCGTCTTCTTTTTCCTCAACATTTCTACTTGCCTTCTAATAAAAATCACAATTCCTTCATTCTCTCTCTCTCTCTCTCTCTCTCTCCCTTTCTCTCTCTCTCGCTCTCATTCACTCGACAATCTTCTATTGACTTTTAACAAAATACGTCTGGGGTCTCTCTGTTTAAAAATCTATCGACGGTAATCGAGCTAACCGGTAATCCCGTTAATCGATTTTAATCTCCTCTGGTAAAATGTCTCTTGGAAATCTTGGTAATTGTCCTCCATATAGTCTGATACTTCTTCTCCGGGGACGATCAACCTCCACGCAAGACTCTCTTGGGATTCAGGTCAAATTAGGCTGCGGCGAGGGCGAAGTCACGGACAAGGAGTATGAGGCTGTGTCCTATATGAATGCCCAGCATTCCAATGTTTTTACCACGAAATCTTCTCGTGGGGCCAGCGGCTCGTTTCCGTATGTGCTGCAGGACTGTGTCCTGCCCTGGTACAGGTCTCCGTCTAACCACAATCCAAATTTGCCACTGCAAAAAGACCAATACTTGTTAGTTTTGCGAGACTTAACATTACCTAAGGGTGAATAACGTCGTACGGAGAATGTTTTGACAAGTAATGATACTTCTATGAATTATGCTGTTCTAAGATACTTTGCATTACGTGGACTGGTGTTGTTAAATTGCCTGCTGATAACACTCCCCACATGCAATCTTACAAACTGTAGTTTTCATAACAAATTAATCTATCATTAGCATAAGTATAACCTCGTGTTTGTATAATCCCTAGCTAAGGAGCTCTGTTAACGAATACATCGCATCTCGTGAGGAATTAAAGCTCCCATCAAACAGAGGCAAGGAAAACCTGTCGGAGTTTAAAGAAGTTCAACTTACTCTCCGGCACCGATGGCAAGGCTCTCGTTATTGCCCTTGATGAAGTAGAGGTTGTCACCGGTCCAGTGGAAGGCCTGGAACCTGGGTGTGAACTTGAAGAGAAGGGACTCGCCGGTTCCGTAGAAGTGGTCGCTCACGTGCAGAGAGCACGAGGTCAACGCACCAAACACCTGTAACCACGTGCAATGGATGATTCACTTTGTCTATTATAGTTTGCTCAATTACGCATGAGACAACTGCATGCATGATTTTCTAGGTGTCGTGTCATTTGTCGAAATGGTCATTTCGAAGGCAAAGGTGAAAAATAAAATTATAAATACTCCTAAATTTATTTATACAGTGGTCTAACTGCCAATGGGGTGCAAAGGGTTAGTATTATATTAATATATTTATTATATTCTTCAATCATACGCTGAATAATAGTACAGAGACTAACAAATTATAATTTCAGAACTCACATTGCCCTCTGTGTCTTCGATCACCAACAGGATAGGACTCTCTATCTTGGCCATCTTCCTGTACATGCTGTTTAAGCTAAATCCATGCTGACTGGTGCTGAAGACAACGGTCCAAAGGTATCCTTCCGCCCTGGCGGGCAGATGTCGGCACAGTTGCTCTCTATGCTCGTCGCTAAGGATCTCGGTGGTGCCCACCAGGTCAGGAACGATGACATCGTTATCTATGGAGACGGCGCTGTTCGTGTACAGAGCTCGCCTGAGCTCCTCGCTCATAGACAGTACCTGTGAAAGTCGAATTCGAATTTTAGCCATCTAAAAGATTTTCGTTTGTTACAGGAAATCTCATGGAATAAAGGATCTACGATGGGTAGAGATCGATCGCTGAGTTCATCGCTTTGGAACCTTGTTCACAAAGGTAGAATCTAGAGGTGCGAGACTAATCATACCAATGGAGCAGAATACTTAAAAAATTTTCAAATTCTTTTCAGACGAGACCAAGGTCATTTTGCGAGAACCATTTCACGGCATCAAACATGGAGGTAATAGATACGGATGGAATTACGAAAGTTTCTCATTCCTTCTCAACGTTCATAAGCTTCTGATATCAACCCACTAATGGTGATATCGAATTTCTGTTCTTTTTAAATTAGAGAGGTATCGTATGTATTTCTATTATACAAAATTTTCAGAAAATTATTCCGATATTGATTTGGCTAGAAGATATGCACGAAGAGCGAAGGACTGGATATCGCGATTTACGGATTATTTCATCGCAGCATCTCAAGGTACTCGACATTCGTAACAGTGACTTAATACCGATGCTAAGTAAATAGAGAATCTGGCGTGTTGTATTAGCATTCGTTTGCAGGTGCTCCGTCGCGCTTATGAAAGAGATGAGGTCACAGGAACAAAGACCTCGCCGCAAATGCAGTTTGCGATTAATCTCACGATTAGTCTCAACGATGTACTCAGCGACCCTCGAGATTCTGATTTCAAGTGTGATTACATATCGAGAGAAGAGACAGCACTGGTGGTCACAGACAGCTATGGGGTTACAGGATCCATCCGCCTCTAAGCCTAAGTACTAGGTTCTAACACATCTAAGACACACATCTCTACGCATTCACAAGTGTGATATGTTGTAATTGTTGTTTTGCAATGTTTCAGAGTCTTCGTGTTAACCGAGGGAAGATACACACAACCATAAATATACATGTACGCGTGTATACGAAGAGGAATTCGTCCTTCTTTATCGGATCTCAGATATTAAAGCCGCTCGCTAACTGCGTTCGTCTCACCGTGACGCCTTGACCTTTCTTTCCACAAGAGTCAACAAAAGATTACGCAACCATCTACTTTGCCAACGTCGTCGATAGAGCAAATGAAAACGGATTAAATACCCGAGGAAATATGCGCTTCTCTTTTCCACATTTGGAGAAGGTGTGGGAGAGAAACTTCCAGCTTTTTCTGGAGAGAACCGCTTTAAAACGGAGTCGACGAGGGACGTTACACGTGAAGTATTCTTACTTTGGAGGAGCAGTGGAAAAAATTTCGCGATTTTTCTTTACGCGGAGAAAATCCTTTTCTGGGTTCACCGAAGTTAGGAACGAGGATCACCTTTCCAGCTTTAAGTGGAGGATTTGCGCGTTTATCGAAAAGGAGAGAAATTTTTCACAGAAAATACACTCTTTTCGAAATCAGAAAAATTATAGAGAGCGTTCTCTATGTCGCGTAACGAGAGTTCACGCGTTTACGTGGTTATAGCACGTTTCTGTAGAGAAAAGTTTCCTCGAGTTGAAAACGGTAGAGAGAAGATTTATTAGGGATTAGGTGTAAGGGATTTGCAAATTGTTACTAAAAGAAATGGATAATAGTTCATCACGCGTGATATTAGCGTTCTGTGGGTTGATCCAGAGAACGCGTGGAATCACATTTGTGCACCTGCTTTGAACGATAACAATTTCGCGCAGCCGTCTCTCACGGGATTACACTAACACCGGCGCCCTGTTGCTCTGTCAGGGTTTTGCATCTCATCCATTAATATTATGAAATTTACATAACTCATTCGTGGACGAGCCGCAAGGTTTCGCGTGCAAGCTGCTCTCGAAGGAGAGATTCATGGGGATTTTCCTTTCGAGGAAGACTTGTGTATGGCGACGTAAGAAGACAATTGCACTGCTTTCTGTTTACTATTTCATAGCGGTTTAAGAACAGATAAAGAAGATGTAAGGCAAAAGAAATCCACGTTGACGATTTTTGTCTACACATGGAACGAAAATACAGGCTCTAAATTATGAAAACTCAAAAATTGAAAAATTCGAAGATTCGAAGCTTCTAAATTCGAGGGCTCTAGGACTTAAAGACAAAAGTCTCAGCTACACGTCCCAACGATTTCGTGAACTATAATCTTCCTAATAGCAAATCGACAAAAGAATCAACAACTGATCCACCTGTGTACCATTCAAAAGCAACGTAACATCTCGAATTCCTCATGCAGTACGGACTTGAATAATTATCCACTTATTTCGTCTGTTTGTTTTCTCATCACATAGAAACGTCGTCTTCGCGGTCTACAGAACTGAACGGAATTAAAGAAATTGTCAACAGGGAAGAGGGGATGAGATCGGACGCAACAATACTACAGGAAGATGAGAATAGAGAAGAGGAAGATAAAATATAAATCGACGTTAATTTGAAATATCCACCAATGGAAATATTCATGAAATATTTATAAAATATTCCCCTCGCGAAGATAGCGATACCTCCGCGGATTTGTATTTTTTTTCTCACTTGATAACGCGATTTACTGGCAGAAGCGAAGATTATGTTTACCCTCTGGCGATACGTCCAAGCGATTGCGATAAACATGCACCGACCTGACATTAGCAATTTTTTTTTACAACGACAAAAAGAGTTCTCTTTGATAATTAAATATGCTTAATACCATATGTCCACGCGAATATAATAAAGAAATTCACCAGAATATTACGCAGCAGCGTAGGGTAACAAAGGTGCGCCATCAATGTAACATCCATGATATCTCATCGCATTAGTCGCTAAATTAATTACAAAAACGTTTCCAAGGTGCTTCTTAATTACATGAAAATCCATATTAGCGACCTTCGTTTCCCATGTTACTACATCCAAGTGATACTACGTTGAAGCTGAATGAAATTGAATAGTTAATAAGCAGAACAAGAGGCGAAAATACCAACGAAATTTATTCTCTCCTTCACAGAAACAACAGAACAATATTTCTTCGTATATTACCCATAACAGCAAAAGACACTGAGTGGCCATTTAATAGTCACTCGTCCCCAAGGGATTAAGAAGTAATAAATTAGGCTTAATTACATTCTCGACGTACAATGGCGGACACTAGAAAGTGTAAACGTTGGTCGACACGAAGGAACCCCATAGAAAGAAGAAATTATATTTCATATCAGCAAGGAATTTTGCAGTGAATGCAATTTCGATTTTATTATTAGGCTACATTTACTGCACGGTAATTATTGGATAGAAGTTAGAGATACTCGTGTGTTCCTATATTTTGACCATCACTGTATTTCAGGTGACCCTGCGATGATGGCGTTAGCGGTCTGCGTTAATGGAGAACCGATATCGACGAGGCACAGAATCGGTGGATGGCCAGGTCGACTGCACTGGCAGGAACGATAAGGCAAGCCAGGATATCGCTTCGTCAATGGCGATCGCCTTTCACCAGAGGGAACATAACGGAGCACTTTCCGCCGGTACCAAACGAGTCGTGGTTCACCCTGCTTTTTACGCGATACGCATCAATTGAGGCGAGGTCGTGGCAATTAGCGCAATCCTCGTCGCCTATCAAGGAGCCAGCCTCGGGAAAAACGCACTCGAACGAACTGTGACGTGGGAAAACGCGGCAGGGCGCATGCACGATTCATCTAATCACGGAATTCTGAAGAGCACGTCAAAGGACAATTCGCGAACGACCTCGATGCCAATCCGTTTTGCCAATCTATTTCTTGCTTTCTTTTTTCTCCTATTTTCTTCGTCTTATTCCATTTTCTCGCGTTCCAGCAGATTTTCTTGGTTCTGGAAGAAATCTGACTCTTGTGGAATTATTCTTCACATTTTTTTCTTTTTTTTTTTTTTGGAATGCAGGACTGCATAGGATAGATTTTAAGTTTATCTCATGAATATATTAGACGTGAGGAAATGGTCAATTATTTTTTGGACCGTTTCCTTTAGATGGTAGACAAATGGTAATTTTGTGAAGCTATTAGTTACTTTCAATTTTATTTTATTTTATTGTATATTATATTCCACATTGGTGACTTTATATCAGGTTCTGTTCATTATTCTTTCTGCCATTTCCTTTAGATGGTAGACAAATGGTACACAAATAGGAATTTTGTGAAGTTATTTGTTGGTTTTGATTTTATTTTACTTTGTATTCGACATGGGTGACTCGTGAAAGTAATCTGATTCACGAGCAATTATTTCTTGTGCCATTTACTCGTGGTGGTATACGAACTGGAATGCAGAGCTGCATAGGAATGGTTTTGAAATGCACCTATATGCAGTAGTTTTGTAAATCTATTTTCCGATTTGTAGTTTAGTTTATTTCATATCCGATACAGGAAACTCGTGAAAGTAATCCGACTCGCGGAGATTTATCCTTTGATATGGTAAATATGAGTTTTATTTTATCTTCTGAAAGTAATCAAACTCACGAGGAATTGGCATGCAATTTTATCAAAATTCTATTTGCAATGCAAAGTAGGCCACAGAATTGCACGTAAACAGTTGCTAAATGCATCTAAAACACAGTGGTCCCTCATTTTCCATTTTACTTTATTTCTCACACGAGTAACTATTAAAATGAAATTAATTTAAAGGGAATTATTCTTCGTGCCATTTCTCGAAACGAGCAATTAATCTTTCATCAAAATTTCTATACTGGCTGCCTTCTTCGTGTAAAAAATATTTATTTTTGAATATTTTGAAAAGAAAGAAAAATTTGTCTTCATTCCTTTTGTTTCTTCAGATATTCCTAAGAACATGCTTTCAACCTCTACTTTTGAGCTCTGTTTTCACCCCTTCAATATGGACGATGGTGGATGGAAAAAAATACTCGTGAAATATCTTCTGGAAAATAATCTCTCATATAAATTTCATAATGAATATGTTTCATCGTAAGACCCAGTCGCGTTTGTCGACAGAATTGCTTTTCTGTGTAGAATAAAAGTGAACCAGAGATAACGAGGCGGTTCTGGTAGCGTGATCGTGGTTTAAGCATCTCGAAGCACGCGTCCTCGTGCTTTATCAGAAAAGCTTCCTTGACCCGCGACACTACCCTTTATCGTTTGTTGGCGGAAAAAATCGCTTAATCGCGAAAGAGAAAGAAAGATGCAGAAAGCAAGGACAGCTTTCGTTGTTGACGATACCGAGGTCCATTTGGAATAAAATCTTCCCGGGTAAACAATAATCGTGTAGCCAATTATCCACACACGTGCTTCTCGGCTACTATCGCTTTCGATAACGACTCCTCTGCATCCTCTGACTTCCATATCGTCACTGGGTTAACGCGTGACTCCGACCGGCGATTTATCGTCGACGAGTTAGGGGGACCGACTAATTCCTCGATATTCGTGCCCTCGAAATTAATCAGAGTCGCACTTTTTATTCGACGTGTTCGTTAACGATAGATAATTGGCAAAATGGCATGCGAATGGGTCGAGGCCTCGCGTGTACCGCAAAAACCTGTTGGTCTGGAAACGAGTTCGCGAGAATCGGAGAACAGTTATGTACGATCGACCTATGGGAAAATTGGAAAACGTCAACGGTTAGGTGTGTTCGAGATCACGGGGTTGAACGATGGAAGTATTCTTTGATCGGTGAGAAAGGTAGTAGGCAAATTTAGGGACGAGAGACGAGAGGACTCGCAGTGTGTTACGAGTGGTAATTGGAAAGTCGTGAGTAGGAAATATAAGACTTAATTAGAAAGTAGATAATAATACTTTCTATTTCCTACTTATAGTAGTAATAGTAGTAAATGATGATAACGAGGTAGAAGATAAGTGGTAGACTGAGTTACTAATCACTAGCAATTATTAATTAGCGAGCAAAAAGTAGCGAATATAGAGTAGCAAATGTTGTGTAACGAGTAATAGAATACTAGTAGTATGCAATTATTATAGAACCACCGACTTATAATGTGCATCTAAATATAGCTCATGTGGTTAATGTAAATAATAATAACGAAAATAACAGTAAGTAACCTCAATTACCAACCATCGAGAATTAAATGGCAGATCTCGAGTGCTATAATTATTAGAGCGATTGTTAGGTACCATATAGTTGCTAGAAATACAAAGATTAGGGTAACGACTATTATCGACTAAGGAATAATAAATATCGAATATTATGTTTTCAAGAGATATTAAAAATAGGAAAAAGAAAAGAGACGTTAAAGTAGATCGAAGTGCAAACAAGAATCATGTCCTTCGAAGAAAGGATATTAAATACGAAAAGTTATGGTTACAAGGGAGACAACATCGAATCCTCTTCTTTTCCGAACGATGCACAAGTGCAAAGGTCGGCCAATAATTATTCGCAGGTCGATCGCGACACGCGTGCCATTTCAATTTGAAATTCAGATTGCCCGGTGAACAGATCCTCTTAGCATTTATCGAGGCGTCTCGAGTGAGACCAATCGATGGCATAACAAGATTTTTATACCGTGGAAGACGGGCACCGTGGCGCACACGCACGTCACCTCGATACACGATAACCGAGGTCGTGGCAGCAATCGAGATGCAGGCCGAAAAAATATTCAAAATGACGTGTACGCGCGAACGTAAGGTCGATTGACGCCGGTGCTCTTTCTCTCTGCTGCATAGAGATAAAATTCAACGAATTCACCTTCGACTCTTCCAGTAATTTTAAATATTTAAATTCGCCTTCGTTTAACAAACTCCATCATTAACAGCCGTTTGTAATGCAGAATAGCTCTGCGAGGAGCAGTGGCTTTCCAACGCCTATAAAAACAAGCCATTTCGATGCTAGTCTCTTACAATATTTCGTAGAAACTCGCAAACAATCTTCTGCTTTTTCATCCTTCTTCCGTGTCTCGCTTTGCGAATCTCGTTTTCGATTATTTGCTTGCCAAATGATACGAAATTATTTGCTCGAAGGTGATAGGACGCCGAAGAACTTTCGAAGTTACGATTTCGAAATGTAACTCGATTTTTGACGATTATTATAAAAGAAGATACATTATTAAAGGAAAAAGCAAGGAAAACGACGAAAGTGCGTTCCTTATAGGTTTTACCGAATCATGAAACCGGTTACTTTCGAATTCCCAATTCGCAGCCGGGTGCAGCATCATCCGCCATTTAAAAACGCGCCAGAGGCGCCGCCATATTTTTAACCCGTAGCGGCGCGCGCTTCGAATGACTGCCTTTGTCGTTTCCGGCGAGGAAGGTCGCGACGATCTCGATTTAGGATTTCTCCCCTTACTCAACTTTTCCAGATGCACACACGCGGCCTCGGAATTTCACCACGAGCAATGCACGAAGGTTCCGCTCGTGTCTTTCTCCCGTTCTTCTTGTTCTCCGAGCAATGGCGCCGTCTCGCCCACGCCGTTCGATCGAGGACAAAGATGGTTTCTCTCTCTACATGAATCTTAAACCCCCGTTCCGTGCAATTTTCGATTTATACTCGAATCTTAAATAAGACACCGCGTCTGGAGCTAATTTACGCGATATTTGGGAAAAATACGTATTTCGTCCCTCTAATTCTTTCACGTCGATTCGATTTCAAATTATTTAGTATCACTCGAATTCCTAGACTAATACGTTAAAATTATCGTCCTTGTCCTCCATCCTCCAGCGTTTTAAAGATTAATTGGAAGATAAACGAAGAAAGTTATGGTATGAAAGAAAAGAGAAGAGAAAACTGGGAACACAATGGAGGTCAATGTCTCACCGAGAGCATCCTCGAGGAATGTTGGAAGACGTAATTAAGAACCGGACAGGGGTCGACGAACATGATGGACCTTCCCCGTGGAGATTCCTTAAACTCCAAAATCGACGTTATTAAGGTTCAATCGCGGACGTAGATTGAATTCTCTCTCTAAATTAACCCAACCTTTATTATCCTTCAACCTGATTCTTCACAGCACACTTCAATAATGGCGACGGGTCTCGAATTCCATGGAAGATACTCGCGATGCTCATTGCACAGACCCATCGATCCTCGTCGACATGATCGTTAAAAACGTCACGGAAAATTAACCAGGAACGTAACAGGAATAATTTTTCTTCCACTTGGCCCGACGATCATCCCCTAAGCGGATCAGTTGGATGATCGAAGATAATTCCAAGTAAAATTCCCCGGTTTCCCCCTGTTTTCTATTCCTTCGAGTCTATCGACGATTCTAGACAACGAACCGGAGGAACTCGATTGGAAATCGCTCGAATGGCTGCCCGGATCGGAGGAGGAGAATCCGACCGATTCGATGAATCGTTCGGTACTGAGGCTCGAAAGGGACATTCGAATGGGTATCTCTCTCTTCGAATGACCATCGAATCCAAGAAAAAATCGTTCGACGGTCAGCTTCCTTCGTCTCTCCTCTCGTTTAATGTCAAGTACGCGCGAATTCCGCCCGGTGTATCTCTCGAGGGACTCGCCGCGTCCTCGAGCGTATTATTCCCGATTGTCCTTCGGCGCAGCTTCGCTGACAATGATGAGACGCTCGTAAATCGACCGATTTTTCCGACTGTCGTTTTCGAAGGTCCTGCTGCCGTCTTTTTATTTTCGCTTTTATTTATTCTTTCATTTTTCCATTTTCTGCGATCAATTTTACAGCGTACTGGTTATTTAGTTCGCTCTATTGACATCCTTTTAACCGTTTTCTTTGAAACAGAAACGACGGTGTAACGAAGATAATAGACTCAACGAGGAGTTAGGATCGAGGGAAAAACGAAGTTTGAGGATTTTCGGTGATTTCTGGGGAAATTCCGACGGCGCGAAATATGAATAGGAGGAAGTTAGACAGCGTGACACCAGAGGGACAGGAATAGCAGTATTTGAACAAACGCGTGTTCCTCCGGCGGGAAATTTGAAAGTGAGAAGAGTAAAAATACGAAATCTCGAGAGTTATAAGAACTTTTAATTAAATATGGGTTCCGATAACCTAAAAGATAATATATTTCGACCATTCCATTTTTTAGCAGGAATAGAAATTAGCAGTTAAACTGCTCTCGGCTAGACGAGATTACAGTCGATGCACAAAGTGTCGACTTTAAATGGCGGAGGGTAATTAGTTACGCTAGTTGGAACTACAACGAGGGTAATTAAAAGCGCGAATATCTTCTCGTTTCGTTTTACTATACACGCGATGCGCGTGTACGATCTACGATGTGTCAGGAATGAAATCTCATCGGGACGCGATAAAACAAGACGAAGAAGCATTCCACGAGCGGGGGAGGCGAAGAACCAGAAGGTAAATCATTCAATCTAAAATGTAAATGAAAGTGAAGAGGCATCATTCATTGCGCGCGCGCGGCTTAATGAATGACCATAAATACAACGATCCGTATACGCGTTGGATTTCTCGTCGAACGATGTTTTTATAGATTTCCCCGGAGCGCGGTGTATTAATCATTGCGGCTGAATTAATAGCGTAATTGTGATCGCTTTGGTATAATAATTTCCATATGCTCCTCTTTTCCTGCCGTCGTGGGTGAATATTCAATACGGTGAAGTGAAATACGAATAAAGCGAGTTTGTATCAGTCGATAGGTGTCTCCGATGATGGAAATTGGAAGCGAGAGAAGCACTGACTCGAGCAACTGTTATGCTTGAAAATAACTTTCGTAGGATGGAAATATTTGGAGAAATTACAGCCAGTTCGACAAATTTAAACACACTAACGATAAACCAGGGTCCAATTTATGGTTTCCAAATTTTAATTAAAAATTTCGCATTCGACATTGTCATTTTGCACACTTATTGTAATTTTTCTTTCGCTATAGGTATAATTAATTTTTCGATATCTTTCCGTGTTCCATTTTTTAAAATGTTCTTCTTATTTTATTTCTTCGTTTACCAATTGTTCGACGGGTAATGGTACACGTAATTTTGGTGCAAATTTTATATTTCATAAATCCGATTTTCTATAATTATATTTATAATTATGGAATCAAATACGACAAAGATGTATTGTTCGAATCAAATTATGGTTGTATATAGTTTCATATTGTTCCTAAAACCTGTTATTGAAAATAATGGAAGTACATGGATATAGATTCGATCGTCTGTTTGAAAGAAAAAGTCAATGCTGGTAAAAAGAAAAATGGAATTATAAAGGAATTCTAAATTCTCGCAGGTAAATTCGATTCTGCCATTTTATGCTACACGCGTCGCGTTAATTAGTATTATCGGTCGAGGTGCACGAATACAGCGAGTCGAACGTATCTAGCAATTAGTATACCTCCGACTGCAAAATTGGAATTTTTTCGGATCGTCTATTACGCTAACGAAGAACCAACGCCTATATTTCAATTAAATGTAAATAACGTTCATTGTTTCCCTCGCAACACGCTCTCGTCGATGAGTATATCACAGTGAACCTCTCATCAGTCAAGAAAATTTCGGGCTCCTATTTTTCGAACACCCTGTACGCTGACATTGTCCCGTATATCACACAGGAAGTAGAGCAACTGGGACCTTTTCCTTGTAAATGTGCTTCGACACATTCGTCGAACGTTATGTGCGCGAAATTACGTAACTGGATGATAAACCACGATTTCGTACGCACCCTAATATCCACGCAATTGAAATAATCATTGCGACATCCATTGCAATCATTGCTAATTTCTATTACACCAATTCCTCTATTGTGTCCTTACATTCTCTTCCAATAGGTTTGAAACAAGTTCAACTCTCGAAACGTTCAATTCACAGTTTACACACGAAGATGTTCCAAAAATTAATTAAAGAGAGACTTGGAAATCTTGGAGAGAAGAAAACTGACAGATTTTGACAAATTTTCGGGATATCTTTGAGATTAGGATTATTTAAAAATTCGAGAGAATTTGGAGAATTCCAAGCATGTTAGTCCGTATGCAAATGATGCAACTGCACTTGCATTTCCACGATGACTCCGCGTCATCATGCAAGAATGACACCTGTTAGGTCAATAGATCTGTAACTCTTCGAGGTGCACGATTTTAAAGGAAATAAAAAATTTTCGATATTTATTTATTACTTCCTCCATGTTTATGCTTGCTCGACACAGCGTAAATGCATTCAGGAAGGAAATATACTAGTACCGGAAGTTGCGAGATATTTCGACACGCGAGCAAGGTCAAGGAGATTTTCGCGATATCGTTCTGCCACGGAAACAGTCGCGTATTTAAGGAGAAATCGCGGAAATAAACGAGGCAGACGTAAGACACCGGTACACCGCGATTTTCACCAGTTTTTTGCCAGTCTTCGCGAGTTCTTGCCACTCACCTTGGTGAACAGAAGTTCGATCCACCCTAGGACGGATGTCCGCTCGATCTTCCTCTACCTCGTGATGAGAACGTTCGGAGGAATGAGACTGATCGAGAATTTTCCTCGGGTGGATCTCGTTTTATTTTAAACACGGTACGTATACATCGGTGGCTCTGCGAGAACTGAATCGCGTCCAAAAGGGACCGTGCCAGATGGATGTCGGAACGATCGTTTTGCGAAGAGAGATTACTATCTGTCGATCTCCATGCACGATGAAACGTGCTAATAAAATACAGGACAACAATAAAATTCCTTCACCGATTTAATTTCAAAAAAAGTACATCTTTAAATAGAAAATAGCTGTATAAAAAAGTAACGCGAATATAGTTAATAAAATTTGCTTAACAATGCTCTATTCCTGGCAAAAAGGTTAAATTTATATTTAGTTCGTGTCAAATAGATTAAACGCCGATTTAAAAGTTAGTAGTAATTTTAAATAATTTCGTATTCTCGTGCTTGGCAGAAAATTTAGTTAATATTAATGTTTGTCGTCGAAGAAGTAGCTGGTAAACAGGTTACATCTGTAACTACCTAGAAAAAGTAGAAGAATGTTGGAGATCAACATGGTCTGTTCGGGAACAGCTGATATTTAAATACGAGACGATTAAGAAGAAAATGTTTTCTCGCTTCGAGACTTACATCATGAAAATGCAAAATATGAAAGCAAAATGTTTACTCGGAAAAATATAACACGAGTGAGGAAATAATAGAGATGCGAATTGCAAAATTTCTGGAAATTGCAACTGTATTCACCGAGAAGAAAGTAGCGAATAAAAGATCACAGCAACTAACGGGGAAGCCTGAAAGGGCTCCAGGGAACGTTCAAAAACAACCCTGAGAACGAACAATGAGTCTTCTCAAATCCGGTATGCACTCTGAGACCTGTTAAGCTCTATTCCGTCCCCATCTGTTCAGCAAATAGGAAGCAATTTGTACACTTAATTCATAACCATGTGCAACACGATCATTTATTACGCCTGGCTAGCTACGGAACAAGCTCAGCACGAGCTTCTGATGCAAGAAGGGGATGATCTGCAAATAAAATTGAAACTAAGTACGATATCCCAACATTTCCAAATAAATTTCTTCAAGAGAAAAATAGAAGAAAAAATCTGTTCCAAAAACAACTCTTTGCTTTCAAGAAGGCACAAACTTATAACGCAAGAAGGGGATGATTCGCAAGCTAAAGTGAAACCAAATACGACATTCCAATATTCCCAAATAAATTTCTTAAAAAAGAAAATAGAAGGAAAGAAAATAAAATTGGTTTCACAAGCAACCCTCTGTTTTCAAAGGGGGCACGAGCTTCTGATGCAAGAAGGGGATGATTCGCAAGCTAAATCGAAGCCAAATACGAAATTTCGATATTCCCAAATAAATTTCTTCAAGAGAAAAATAGAAGGAAAGAAAAGAAAATTGGTTCCACAAGCAACCCTCTATTTTCAAGGGGGCATGAATTATTGATACAAGAAGGGGATGATTCGCAAGCTAAATTAAAACCAAATACGACATTCCAATATTCCCAAATAAATTTCTTCAAGAGAAAAATAGAAGGAAAGAAAAGAAAATTGGTTCCACAAGCAACCCTCTATTTTCAAGGGGGCATGAATTACTGATACAAGAAGGGGATGATTCGCAAGCTAAATCGAAACCAAATACGAAATTTCGACATTCCCAAATAAATTTCTTCAAGAGAAAGATAGAAGGAAAGAAAAGAAAATTGGTTCCACAAGACCCCCTCTGTTTTCAAGGGGGCACGAGCTTCTGATGCAAGAAGGGGATGATTCGCAAGCTAAATTAAAACCAAATACGATATTCCAACATTCCCAAATAAATTTCGTCAAGAGAAAAATGGAAGAAAAAATTGGTTCAAAGAACCAAGAACCCTCGCCTTTCAAGAGGGTTGGAAGAATCCACCCCTAGCTACCCCATTTTTCTCGCAATTCCGGAATATTCATTGGTATTCCAATTCACGGGCTATTTCTCCCGTTTTCCTTCTCTGGCGCAGCGATTTTCCCTCGATCTAGCGTTCACGGGAAACCACCCCTTTTCGCGATCGAAGCATCGCCATAGGCCGCACCCTCTGCGCGTGTTCGCGCGTTCAGGCCGGTGTGTGTCGTTGTTGCGTAACTTCCGTCGGAGATTGGCCGTGTTCGTGTATGGTATATCGAACGAAGCCGGATTCTGTGAAAGGTGGACCTAGGCGCGGCCAAGGACCGGTTGCAAGTAAACAACCCAGGCCTGGCATATTTTTCTATCCATTGCGTACAACGCGTGTGCACGCCCGGGATAATTCTTCAAATATGTCATCGATATTACAAAATTTTGCGCGATATTGAAAAATTAAGATCGAGACTGAAAAATCATTTATGAAAAATGTAAGAAAATCGTTTAGAAATTTTGGTATCAAAATTATCGAAGTGACACGCTAAAATGTTGAAGTTTTAGAAAAATAAATGGCGAATATGTTAGTTAAAATATTTGGTTTCAGATTGATTTATTTATATATATATTTTTATTGTCATTAGGTATATGCAGTTTCTGGGGAATTAATTGTGTCATACATTGAATGAGAGACCTAATTATTTTTGTTACGAATAAAAATGCAGTGTATTTTGGTATACATTACAGATCACTAGGATCAGCGCCAATTAATTCATTTTCGCGAAAATTTCCGGTTGCAAAATTAGTTGGGATTTATTTATATCATTGGCGGAGTGTTTCGAATAATTAGCGAACTTCCGTAATTGCAAATATGAAGAACACCCTTGCAACTTTAACTAAAATTAAGCTTGCAAATTGAGTGTTACGGAAGCTAAAAAATTGAAGAGCAGGGCAGTCGTACTGAACAAATAAATCACTATTACGTTAATTATGTATTAATTGGACGTTAATTACTTTTTCAAACTATTTTAACGTAAATTAATTTACATTAATTACGGATTGACACGCAGGAAAATTACGTACACGCGAAAAATTGAATAGCCAAGGATGAAAATTAAATAAAGTAGCCTGGATAATCGGAAACTATGTCGAATTCTGTATCGCGAAAAACCTGTGATTCCCGATAAAACGCTGGAAATGGGTCGAAGAAAGTTGGATGGCTGTGTTAAATTGAAAGAAAGCAGCGATCGTGCTGAATTCTTCGTCGCTTCTTCTTCCTTTTTCCCCTGTTTCGCTTGAGCAGCGTAGAAAAAGAGGAAGAACGCTTATCCGGTTAGCATATTGCCGCGATTCGCGCAATCCAACCTGATGAAAAGTTCTACGTGCCTTTAATCTATTTCGATATCTCCATTACCAATAACCCATTACGTTCGAGTCGATCGCGAAGGAAAGAAAACGCCCACTGGTATCGTCGGAAATACCTAAACAACGACATGTCAGTCGGTTGTAACTGGAATCGTATTTTGGTACACGCTTCATTGCCAGAAATAAAACGAAAGCGCTTGAAACGCCCAGACTTTTTCTAAGATCGTTATACAGGGTGTGCCTTGGCAACTGGGTTAGCTGGTCGCTTCGGAATAGTAGGGGATGGAGGAAAAAGAAGATTCGTTGGGTAAAGTGACATGATCTCCTATGGTGCAACACGTGGTGCACGAGTGTATTGTGAAAATGGACGAGTTTCGGAGATTCCAGGCTATCTTTTTCCTTTTCTCACCCTAATCGTGTAATTTTTCTATGTTCTACGTATTATATAAAAATATTGCTATATACAGCACGTGTATGGTTAGGCATCCAATTGTACAGGTTAATTAGAATTATACAACTACCCTTAAAATAGCAAGTAAAAAGTCATAGATCAAAATTCAAGAAAAAAAGAAAATTATTTTTCAAAGAAAATGAATATTATTTTACATCGTGCTGTATAAGAAATATTATTATATACAACATGCGTATAGTAAGGTATTCAATTATACAGGTTAATTAGAATTATACAACTACCCTTAAGATAGTAGGTAAAAAGTCATCATAAAAAATCAAAATTCAAGGAAAAATATTATTTTTCAACCAAAATGAATATTATTTTACATCGTGCTGTATAAAAAATATGATTATATACAGCATGTATATGGTTAAATATATTTTGGGGGGATTTATAGAATATAGAATTGTAATATGTATTTGTAACATATTACATTTAGGTATGTTGAATATTATATCATGCGTGTTAAATATAACAACACGTTAATTAGGAGTTAAACAAAATGATTAATATCTGACATTAAAAACAGAGATATTATTTCTTGATCAATCTAACAAGTGAATCCAATACAAAATAAGCAGAGAAACTCGTTTCTTTCAAGTTTTTTACTTTTCATAATTACCAGTGCATTTTTCCGTCCATTACAATTATTCATTACACAGTAATTCAGTTCTTAATAATTCGAAATTATCTTCTAGATAATGATACATCGCTTCCGCATCATTTCCAACTTTTGCAATTTACAAGACTCGAAATTCCGATAATTTATACATCAGGACTCATCACGCGTGTCCCCTATGATCTTCATAGATAAATATAACTGAAAATCAACTCGCCTTGTGTTAGTACAGCGTGTTTTACGTCAGAATCGATAAACAGTTCTAAATATCCAAATCAAGGACCGATTTTACGCAGGTGTTCGCATAGATCGAACAACTCTACACTAACTATAGACTCGGTATAGATTCTAAACCGTGAAGAAGGTCTGTTTTCCGGAAAAACGGTGGATCTATGCATCTGTAAAGAAAGGAAGGCTAGGAGCAGAGGGGAAATGTCAATGGGGAGTCAGCTGGGTGGAACACGTGTGGTAAATAGTGCCGCTTGGCTGGACTCGTGAAAACTCGAGGTTTCCTTCGATCTAGAGGCGACCATTTCGTGGGAAACTCTTTGCACGTGAATAAAATAATTTCCACGTCAACATGGGAACGTTGGTTCGTTCAAGGAACGTTCATCGATTTAGGAAACGCGTCGTGATCGACGAGGGAAAAAGTTGCTCGACGAACATGGAGAATTTCCGTAACCATTACATTGAAAAAAGAGCTTTATTCGCGTATTGGCATACTCGAATGAATTTTTTATCTCGTTTGCTAAGTGGGTACACGGTAATACATGATACACAATTGGCTGTGATAAATTTTTTGCAAACACAGTTGCAAGGATTCAGAGGGAGGATGCTGGAGATCACTTTTTCACGTGTAATTAGCGATACCGAAGTTTAATCGGTATAATTTAATTACACGGTTGCGCGTGTGTTTGTTTTACACGTGTATTTATATGTAAGTACAGTGGGTAAAGAAAGTATTTTTTAGCATACTTTATTAAACGGAAATTCATCGAATCGGGAGATTCTGGTTATCATAACAGGTTTTACATGCAATAATTTTCTATTTTTCGCGTGATATAAGCAGATGAAACCGGTAATTGAATTTTCAGTGCTCTTTTTGCATCATTAGAACTTTGTAATAAGATAAGATACAACAAAGTTATTCATACAAGAAATGTTTACTTTTTAATGCTCTATTCTATCGTGAAAAAGGTTCCGAGAAGGATTACGATCAGAGGATGAAAAAATACTGAAATTTTGAGGATTAATTTGTGATAATTAAAAAGACTTCTTCGAATTTTCCGCGTACAGGTTAATAGGAATTCGCGTGTAATTAAATTACAGGGATTTTTAATTTATTAATATACGTGTACAAGGATACTCGAATTAATTGATCGAATTTACATATTTTTCAAGTTTTTCGTAAAAAAATACACGCGTAATAAATACACATGTAATAATTACATACGTGTAACAACACACACATGTGTAATAGAAATACATATATATACCTGCGAAATGAAATTACATGGATATTTAATTAATTAATGTACATTTGACACCGAATCCTGAATGGGGCACTCAGATTCAATGTACACCCCTTCTTTTTCGCATAAATGCTGAAGGTGTAATTAAGAAAGCGAAGAAAAAAAAAGAAGAAAAAAATAGTCAACGAATGTTACGTTATAACGAGACAAATTGTCATAAGAACACGTTATTAACGATCCACGACAGTGATGCTGATAAAAAAAGGAGCTACTGTAGATCTCGTTAAGTCTCTTTCGCAAACAGGATTACAGGGTGGCCAAAAAATGGAAACGTGATGGTTCCTCGATTAAAAGTACTGTTTACCTTCGTCCTCTGCTTGAGGAATTTGGAGATCTTAGTGATGGGATTGGGAATCTTTGGCCTCGGCATTTTGACTAGATTTCTTGCCTCTGACGTTCGATTTGAATTTCAGTCTTCACGGTTTTTATCACTCGGTATGTCTTTCTCTATGGCGACACCACGGAGAAAACAATTTACATTATGATCACACGCGTGTTTCGCGACCGAGCACCGGTCCAAGATCTCGCTACCGCCGACCGTCGTCGCGAGAACCTTTCTAGAAGCTAACAGACCAACCCGTGTCTACGCTGAAAATACACGCGAACCGTATCGTCGAAATTTCTCACCGATACGCAAGCTCAAATAGACGAAGAACACTCGACGATTGTACAAGTCCCTCTAGCGACGTGAACTTCCGGAGCTTCGCAGTTTAAAATCCAATCGATTTTACTTTGTCCCTCGAACGTGCGTTAAATACACTTTTATTTAGACCGGATCGAAGTGGACCGTATTAAACGATGGATTAATACTGCTCCCTTTAAACGGATTGTTCACTGTGCAAAATGAAGAAGGCAAAGTAAAGCCTTATCGACTTGGTTCGTTAGAGGGTTGTTCAGGACGTATTCGCAGATGGATACGACGTTAACTTTAATTAAGATTGGTTCGTTTGACGATCGATCGCGTCGAGAAAGCACGCTTCACTTCGCGAGGACTGAAGCAACACTGTAAGGTTCGCGCTTTCGGGGTGAGTCTAATACACGGTCCTAGGAGAAAGGAATGGTGGGGAGGGGATAGGCTGCGGTGCGCAGCCCGGTTTGCGCAGCACGTGCCTAGCCGCGATGCGCGCGCTGTCTCATTCAAGTCGTGTGTCACGTTATAAATTTGGATGCAAATATGTTTGGTTTTGATCTTGTGTTTTGGATTTGTGGAGTTTTGCCTTTTATAAACGGAAGAATAAGTAAAAAATGCATCCATTCTTCGGTGAATATCTCGCGAACATATGGAAATTGAGGTTATTTTGACAGAGATGATTTTTAATTTGCAGGCTCCTACAATTGAGGTTAGGTGGAGAGTAAGTTCTTATAGGAAGAGAGTGAAAGAAACTTTGACTTGTCATGTACGAGAATACGAGGTTTTTAGTGACGTACCGCACTTCGTTACGTAATAAACATATCGTGCATACTGTCACGTCCGCCTTCGATGGAATAATTATTAGGTACACTATATACGACAATTTCTAACCAATTTCTGTGCATTCGTTTTGTAATATTATCGTACTTTAATCTATAGCTACTTACACGATAATTAATGACATAGTCTCAATTTTTAAATAGCTAATAACTTTTTCACTTTTCAGAATTATATTGGAATTACAAAAATCGATGCATTATAACATCGTCACTGTGTCGAAAGTTCACCATATACATATTCGATTTCGAGAAAGTACACATAACCAAACGTCATGCGGAGCAAACACGAATGCGACATATAATGAAATCATGATTAACTGTTTCCATTGCAATTTACACTATCTTTGGGGATTTCACGTGGTTGCTACAAACATCGTGTTTTCGTGTTGCCGGCTGTACAGAATGAGTCACTGAACTTCTGGCGAAACATCTTGAAAATGGAGCGAGATATCGAAAGAATATTTCTCCGATATTTACTTCTCTTGCGTAATTGCAACAAGCATACTATCGACTCCAATATATATGTAACCGCGCTGCAAATTCAAATGATCTTTATCGAGTGATACGTATAACGAGATTTTGTACAAAATTTTTCTAATTTTTAAATTTTTTAAATGAATGCTAATAGGTTCCACAATCGTTCGATTCGCGTGATACATATAGATGGAAATGCGACGATTGTTGAATTAATTGCATTAATCCTCGACGCGTTACGCATCACGCAAACGTCAGGTGTGTTCAGGCAAGGTGCGACCTGTGACATAAGTACAATTACCATCGCGAATTACGACTCTTGGTACTAGGAGAACGCGATAACCGTGCATGGTATTCCGGTTTCTCTTGTCTTCGTTTCCAACGCGGCGATAAAATATGCATACCGACTGCGTTCCCCGAGTTTATTCAAACTGGAGGGAAAACTGCTGACGTTTAAAGATATTTCGCGCTCGCTACGTTTAAATGCTAGTTACGCGACTCGTTCTACTGGTCGTTCCATTATTGGTGGTCCCTGACTTTCTACAGCCGAAAGAGACTTCTAGATTATTTGCCTAGAAAAGTTGAGACAATTAATTGCTTTATTCCTATGCTGCCAATTTAATGTTACAGTAACGATATAAAGCAATAGTAATAAATATATACAATGACATTTAAAGAAATTTTGGTCCAGCTTTTCCAAATTAAAAATATTTTACTGTACGTTATAATCCGAGTATCACTGGATTTTTGTTATATGTTATTAAATTATTATTCACGCGTTGCGTCTTATGGTTGACTAAAGTCAACGTAGAAATTAATTATACTTTGGAAACTTTATCAGATTCGTGGGACCGTTAATGATGAAACGACTAGTATAGCAAGAAACATTTGATAGTGGCACTTTGCGTGTCACCTTTTGCACTCTGTTAATGGTATGCGACTGCGAATTGCTGGAGGAGACAAAGTCAACAGTGGCGTCTCGCTCGACAACGCGTAATTTTTTACGCTGAAACATTAATGGTAGTAGCTTCTTCGAGTTTCCTGCTTCTCACGCGTCGGAACGAAGGCTTCTCGAATTGAAATACAACCGTGTGCCTGTCACGGAACCATCGACGTATTTTTCGAAACAGGAGGCTCGAAGATAAATACCAAGATTCGATGTTGAACAATTGTCTTATCCCTACGAAAAGTTTTAGCTCTGCTATAGCATCTCTTGCAACCACGATTTTGAAACTGGTTAAATACCCAAAAACACGATCAAATGCCAGAATAAACGAGTCAACGTCGATGAAAGGTCGTTTGTACGCAACGAATACGTAGTTATTTATGCTTCACGATTTTCGATTATGCAATCTTTTAACAAAAGAGAGAGAACATCGACAGATTGAGAGGCACTGGCCGTACTAGTCGGTAATATTGATAGCGGACAATTAAGCGTGGGTTGAGCCACGCAAAAGTACCAAGAATAGAAGCTCGTACCAGAGAATGCATCTGTGATAGCGATTTTACGCTCCATCAAATTCGAATTTCGCGATAAGAATATCTTTCACACTGACTAACCTCGAAGACGAAAATTGGCGAAATAAATAAAAGGGAAAGGAACGAGCAGTTCTGTATTAGCTGCCAAGGTTCTGGTCTAACGAAGGTATCTCTGGTAGCAATTTTGCAAGCCATAAAATTCAAACCTCGAAATAAGTATACTTGAAACACTGACCAACCGCGAGAGAACATAAAAATTGAGAAAAATAAACGAAAGATCGAGAAAGGAATGAAGAAAATTATAGTCGGTTCTTTTTGTATTATGAATCAACGTCTTGCAAGTCCATATGTATCCTCCATACTGATTTCATATTCTATAAGACTCGAACATTGCGATAAGAATATCTCAAACACTGGTCAATCGCAGAGGAACATAAAAATCGAAGAAATAAACAGAACTGTAATCATTTCTTCATAGATTGTCAATCGATGCATCGTACTTTATTTTAATTCTACAATTCATCATATTCAAACTTCGCGATAAGAATATATCGTTTTACACAGACAGGGAATAGCTCGGATGGTGATATCGAGAGACAAAAATGGGGAAAAAGAGAAGAAATAAACGAATCCGAAGTAAGACTGGGAAGCCCGACTCATTGGTTCTAACTGACTGAAGTCAACGCGAGCACGATTTCTGAATCATCTCATGGCGCATCTCGGTAGCGAACGGCATGCAGATTACGGAGATTAATGAACAACGTATTTGGTTTGCGTGGCGAGCAAGCAAACAAGTGACCAGATTTTTAGCATTCCGAGGAAAATTACAGATAATTTCCATGGTCAAATTTTCCACGTGGTCTACGTGATGCAGCAGGGATCACGTACGCCACCCTGCAGCTAACAGTAAACAGATTATAGCTAGGATATTTTATATTTGGTCGTTTAATCTATTGTAACCGACTGGTCACATCAGCAAAGGGATCGAATTGTATAGAAAATTCGGTTCAAGGAATTAATCCTGGATTTGCTTATTGCCCTAACAATGGTCAAACAATGAGCGGTAGTGACTGAGCTTTCATCCTGAAAATCTATATGGAAAGTACCTATCTTGGTGACCATTTGGGAACAACTGGGGTATCAGTTAGGGTGAACGATAGCCGTGGAAATTTTTGGAAATTCCTACTGGTGTCTCGGTTATCTTGTTTACCCTCGATCATCGTCTCACTGTCAACCAGCTGTGTTTTCCTCTCGCACGCGAACGAGTGCACGATAAGGAGACAGTTTGAGGTATTAATTAACAGACACTTGCTTTTGTATCGCGGAGCTGTGAATTCGAGTTGTTATCGCGTTATACTTTAATATACCGAATTTCTTTCGCCTACCGAAATCCTAACCTAACTTCGATAACCTAACCTCAAACAGGAGTTCTCGGTGTTCGAGAATGTACGCAGCCGAGATGTACGAATATATTTGGCGATATATTTGGCGGTAAAAAGGATAAAATCGCAGATCACCGTTATTTTACATTTTGTCACGGACATAAATCAGCCTGGAAATGAATCAGCGTTGCACGAAACAGTGGAGCATAATTCAATCGATCTTCGCTAGCAATTTCATGACTTCCGGATAACATAACTGCGTGCTGCTGATCGTGTGTAAAATGTTCTCATTTTTCCTGCAATTTGCAGGCTGCATAAATATTCGCAGGTAATTGAGAATGTTATTTAAATAAATAAATCAACGACGAATTAACGACCGGAAGCTTGGAACCTTCTTATGAATTTAAATGATTTAATTAAGAGATTTATATACGATGATGTATTTGAATGAAATATGCTATCCGTCGTTAAGTACCCTTGTTAGTAGGATCGTCTGCAGTTGACATACAGCTTAGAAATTTCACAGTTTATCTGCTCGTTAGAGACAAATGTATTCGAAGATTATAACTAGCCAGGTATACAACAGGGATATAACTTTTCAAGTAGGAAAACATTTTTCGTAGGGTTTAACACCTAGACACGTGAATTTAATTATTGCCTTTAAATGTCAATTTCACTGGATGGTGATCGAATTATTTTTGATTAAATTATTACTCGTCGAGAGTACGGTCTATGATCGAGTGAATTTGTTGAAAATTCTACAAAAATGGAAAAATTTCTTATTAAAGAATCTACTATTTTGCCCATTTTGACACTTAGACAACTTAAATCATGGAACCTCGATATTCGATTTGATAAATAAAAATATACCAGTGTGAGAATATCTCAGTGTTCATCTGCAAAGAGATAAGATTGAAAAGATAAGTTTAATTATATACAAAAATCAATCTAGGATATAGGGGGTAAATAAATAATTTGTAAGATCTAAATTCCGAGAACAAATGTTTATATAAAAATTAGATAAGAATTGGGGGTTTAGGCGTGCTGCGTCATGTACTCTCTTGACACCCTCTCGCGAGACGATCAGTCGTTAATTTAATAGTTATTTTACCACTATAAACCCATAACCATAATAGCTAAAATTAATTTCTCCAAATTCCCGCAAAGCTCTTAATAATCCAAGGCGAAACGAAACCTTCGCACGATTTAATTCCAACGACCGATGAGGAGTAAAATTCCAAAAGTACACGCGATTGAACTCTGGAGGGCCGACAATGGCGGACGTGGTTAGCTCCAGAGCATCCGGAGCAACAGATGGAGGAGACCCTATCGAAGGAACGTATTCACTGTTTATCCTGTCGGTGTCCAGCGACGTGTTACAGGCTGGCGCCATGCTTCTCGTTCACGGGGCAATTTTAGCGAAGCTTCGTGGGGCTAATGGAACGAAGCCGGGAATGTTGGCAACGGGCCGAGAGGCGAAGGTTACAACGTTCCTGGGTGTCCACGGGCCACGAAACAACCCGTGGAGACGTCGACTATTGCACGTGCTTTTGGAACCGTCATGGGTACGTGACGGTCGTCGCGTGGTCCAAGTCGATGGTGCTTTATGCAATCTCCCTCGATGGTATTTTGGAACTGTCCTGAAGGCAGACCAGGGGGGCCTTGGAACCTTCTTGAACAAACTTCCGGAGGGTGGATGAGCGTGGACTCGAGAGGAACGTGGGCGGTGAACACGATGAACGATGAAGTTATATAGTGGAAATAATTATAGAGAAATAGATGGGGATATTAGCCCTTCTCTGACGTCGATGTTTATCGTCGGAGGATCCCGATGATGATCTAAATCGGGCTGCTCGAGTTGCTCGAAGAATGTATACACGCGTATTGTTATTTTATTCGCACGGGGTATATTTAGTTCTTTTATATACCCGGGATGTTGTTGCGATGTTATGTATGTTTATATGTAGATGGAATTTAATAATGGATTAATCCTTTGCACTTGACTAGCTTTTTATCGTACGAAAATAACAATTCGAAGCACTTGTGCTATAAAGATATTTTTTAGTATTTTTTAGTATTATAGTAGTATAGTAAGAAATTACGTTTCAATATTTTACGTACTGTTATGGTATTTTAAATTTCATATCGACTATGAAGTTTCAAAATTTTATCGAAGGGTGACTGAAAGTCGCCTCCCAAGTGCAAAAGATTAACCCTTTGCACTCGGTGATCTTTCAAAATGGTAAATAAGAAGTGCAAATTAAGTGTAAAACGTAGTATTATTTTACCTCGATATTTCACACGTCGTTGGGCAATTTTAAATTCGAGATATTAATTAACAACGATCTTTAGAATCTCAATAAATGGCGACTGAGAGTCGCCTCTCGAGTGCAAAGGGTTAATATCCGTGAAAAATATAGGGTGTGTTATTTAAACAGCGAAATGAAGAAGGAGAATTATTACTATAACGAATGTTCGACTTCTGAATAATCCAATCTCTTGCAAATTTAACGATAATTATCAATTTCTTCATTCTTCGTGCACTAGAAAATTAGATAAAAATTTTAGAAATTCTTCGAGTTTTGCGTGAAATGTAATTATATTTGCTACATCAGCGTTGACATGTGCTCCTCACAAGTTAGACTCGTCATTGTACTGCAAAGGCTCAAACACTGCGAACCCCATAGACTTCGAACACTGAACCAACGAAGTCAACAAGATCTTAAGCATTCTAAATCCCACGTGTGCGAATCATTACAACAAAATTCGCGAATGAGAGTCACGCTGTACGAGGAATGACTTTAGTTCCGACTACGATAGCCATTCTCGAAGGTATGATAAACAAGGCGAGATAAGCCCGACCGACGTGGAACAACGACCCCGGCCAGGACCACCCACGACCGGAACTCGCGTCGACTTTCCATCTATCCGGAAAGCAGCTCGGTTCCGGAAGATTCTGTTGGCAATGTGCGAGATACCCCAAGAGATACCCTAAGCTGTCCAATTTTAAACGCACAATTACGCGACTCGTTTTCGGCGTTTCCATTGTCACTGACGTCAATGGATTCCCTGGTGAAAATAACCTTGGCTTCGATCGAGAAAAAATACGATCATGGGGAATTATCTCGACCGCGTCGTGTTCTCGATGTATAACTCTTGTAAAAATATTTAGACACTGAATTTATAAAATACAGGGTGTCTCGATTAATTTAACGCGAGGAAAAATTTTGTGGATACGTCTACAGAGAAAAGGTTGAGAATTTCCTTTTCGTCAGAAACAAGTTCGACAGAGAACGTCGATGTGGATGAGAAAATAGGAGATCAATCATGAGCAGCTTTCGAAAGTAGCCTACGGAGTACGTAGCTATCCGACCGCAAAGGATTAACTCCTCCAACGACCATAATCGGTTTTATAATCACTCCTGCCGATTGCTAAGCGACACGTAATTACAGTCACACCTAGCTCCATCTGACCTATTAACTGTAATTATCCTCGCAATCTTATATACCAAGTATTACTCTGAGCAAAGGATGTTTATAATCATCCTTATTTCAAGAAACGATTACAGATTATCATCGTGCTCGTTCTCATCTTGGCTATCGAAACGAGCGATCGATCATCGAGAACTCTGCGGATCTCATAAAATACCAGCCCACTGACACCGTTCAAAGAATCCTGTGGAAAATACACCTTTGCGTGGTCCGATACGAGAAACTCGTGACGAGCTAAACTCGTCGTAGCGCGAGGGGTTAACCACCCCTGTCGTAGTCATAGCCGGTTCGTGTCTTCAATGAAAATCTCACCCAGTCACCGGCTGTCCTATCCGACGTTGACCCGTACGATTTTAGAGAATGAGAAAAGCGCTGCAAAAATAGCCATTGATTCACAGTCGTCGCTTTTACTGTCCGAATGGGCCGGCGTTCGGGGTCGTTCGCGTGCGATGAACATCTGTATTTGGCAAACGATCCCATCTACGAACGGAAGCAGTGACGTGCGCGGGCCTCGACCGACCTTCCGGAAATAAATCGGTCGCCACGGCATCATCCGGAAAGCATCCCGGTCTCATTAACCTTCCGGCGACGAGCAACGATCTATGCGGATCACCGCGGATTTACGCGTGACGAACAAGCCGATCGGATGACTCAGGGGATCGTCGACTATTTCTGGAACCGAGATTCGCGTAAACAAGCACTGAGTATTCTTGCGTTCGATTTCTTGCCGATGACAAAAGCAGAGGTTTCGCAGGGTCTGATCTACAGCTTCAGGGATCGGAGGGTGGAGAGGCTTTGGGATGTGAATCGTGTCCTTTGGGCAGGGTTCGAATTGCAGATGTAAAGGAGAAGGAATGCGTAAGGTTGCGAGTGTAAGGGTTAATTTAAGGGAAAGAATAAGATTCTTCTTTGGTAACAAATGTCTCTTTTTAGGAGATAGATAGCGTTTTGGAGTTCCAACCTTTCAAAGCTAGGTCGTCAGAAATTCCTCGTGTCAAATCTTGTGATTATTTCACGGAAAATTCGAATAGTTTCTAAAATTTTTGTCTAACCTTATCGTGAATGGAATAGGTATTAAATAATTCTAGTATCGTTAATTTTCTTCCTCATGAAAATTTGATGATCCATAATCTATTCTGACAAAAGCTAACACTGGTTCCTCATCGAATCTATGTGCACTCGTGCATATTCAAATCCAATCTCCTATAGATAGATGGAGCTCGAAGATTCCATATTTGTGGCTTCTATATCTGACCTAACAATCAATTCCAATATCGTATATTATCAACAATTTATCGAAGATTATTATTATTATAATATCTCTTCTATCATTTCTCTCGTACGAAAATCCAATAGACCATACATCAAACTGATAGTAATTTCCGATTTTCCCATAAAATTCAACTTCCCACGAACATGTCTCATTTATTTTTACACTCGCAACTGACCCTTTCTTCTCCATCCCACCGTCTATCTTGTCATATCCTAATGCATAAGCCTCGATTCAACATGGCGATTTCCAAACACGTTCCCTCGCGAGGATAAACTCAAGCCTCCCTCTTCTGCTTTTGCATTTCGTGTTCTAGCGTTTAGTGTTTATGGTGTAGTGACTGCGAATCATGCCGGCAATCTGTCTAAAGCCTAAACCAACGATCAAACGCTATATACGACCGGGCGACAGTGAGAGATCCAAAGCTGAGCATAGAGAGAACGCATGCATGTTTAATATCCACGCGACACGTCGGTGTATTTTAGCCGGAGAGGCCGTTGGACGGCTCTAAATACAGAAGGGAATGTGTTCAGCGCGATTTCGGCGACGATTAAAACCGCTTGCTCAGGCGTTCGACCGAACCAAGGGGTTCAAGAACGAGAAACACGACTATTTCTGTCTCCAACTCTCGCTGATCACCTCCGCGAGAAGCTTCGGAGATCCTGCAGCGGACGCAGCCTCCATCGATCGATAGATCGCGGAGATTCAGGGGTTCAACCGATCCATCAGCTCGCGCAGAGTCGTTCAGGGTGTAGAACACTTAGGATCGCGGTCGGAGGAAACCGGTGAGAGAAAGTGGTTCATCGTAAATGAGCAGAGAAAGGAACAAAGTGTTCGTCTTCCTGTCGCAGCTGATCATTTCGATAATTAGACGCAACGATCTGGAGAAACGTGCGAGAAATCGTGGAAGCGAATTCGCTTACGGGAAAATGAGATAAATGATCGATGTACAAAATCGTAATAAAAGCACACGCGTTTCTGTGCATCGGGGTAAAGTGAGACGATGTTGCAGCACTCATTTGCATATTCATCAACCTGCTCCGTGAGTGTGTTAGAGATTCGTGTCTCGCTGAGCGACCAAGACTCGCAGTGGTTTAACGACAAAAGACGATGTCGTGTCTCCCTTTATAGCGGAGATTATTTTCTAGACTCCAAGGCTACTTTGTTCACCCTCTGAGCCCCGAGAATTCCTTTTATTCGATCGACCAAACGAATCTTCCCGAAACGAGAAACGTGGGTTTATAAATACGTGCGTACAGCGAATTCTCGAAGATTATAAATAAAATCGTCACACGTGTATGACGTGGAATCTTCCAGTTTTTGATGCAAGACACTTGTGTTACTAGAGAAAATCACCACCTCGAATTTCCCGAATTTCGAAAGGTCTGGAAGCAGACGTTCGAGAGATTCGAAACTCAGATTCTACGCTTTGAAGATTATCATAAATAGTAAAGGATGAACGCTGTGTGCGTTACGAAAATCATCGATTTCTCGAATTTCAAAGGTTCGAGACTCAGATTCTACGCTTTGAAGATTGTTGCAAATCGCGAGCGATAGGAGCGCTCTGTGTTACCGACGCAGAAGGTACCCAAGTTTCGAGACACCTTTCCTGCACCAGCCACTGGATCATTGGCAATTTTCTTTCGCATTCGACACCGGTTTCCTCCAATCGCGTTCGACAAATCGATACATCTCGGTCAATGAAGCGGCAAAGCGTTTTGGAGAACGATCGCAAAGAGGAAACGCTGAAGGTGGGCTAGGCCGCAACATCGCGTGACAACGGTGCGCGTAGATCCGAGACAGGTAGAGAAGAGGGTGTGACAGAGTGTAATCTAGGAAGGTGCATAGTCAACATCGAGCAATATGGTGCCTATGGTATAAACGATCGACAACGGAGGATTGGGGGAATCGGTACCTCCGGGTCCTGGATCTGCTCGGAATCCGCCGATGTGCTCGACGTCTTCAGGATGCTGTACAGCTTTACGTAGGGGGCCTTGATCAGCTGTTAGCCAATATAATCGGCCGTATTTAGCGGTTTCTTTGGCTGGATTTACACCTGGTTCCCTCGATCCTCGCATCGACATCTCACGCCCACTCCGCAGGAATATTTTTACTTTTACAAGTCGAAAGCGAGTTCCAAAAGTTGTTAACATTCTCGAATTTCATTTACACGATATGAAAAGAACGATTAGAAAATTTCCACGTAAATCTTCGATTTTTCTTACAATTTTCGCGAAACTGTTAAAATCTTGCAAATTTGAAACGCAAAAGATTCATAACAAAAAGAGTAATAAAAATACACGGTTATTTTCTGTTTATTCCACTGGAAGATGTCGATGCAAGGATCCAGGGTATACTGGAAACACTAGCGCTAACTTTCCCTTTCTGGGAAATGAAAAACAGGTGGGCCAGAAAAAAGAAAAGCTCGCAGCAGACACGCGGAAAAGAATCGATCCGGGGAGGATCGGATGATGATGACGATGATCTCAGTGCGTGAACGTGACGCGAGAAACGTGTTGTGAAGACGAAGCGGTGCGGCGCTGGCAACCAATCGATAACGAGATGATGACGATGAGAGCCAAGAAAAGAAAAGAATACGGAAAAAAAGGAGGAAAACGAAAAGAAACGAGCGAATGAGTGGAACAAAAGTTGCGAAGAACGTACGACGTGTTAACTGCAGTTAACACGATCGTCCGACAAACCAAACGGTGACTATGCTGACCGACAACGATGAAACCGGGTGCATCGACCCGGTTGAACGAGGCTCGTGCACGTTGCGAGATGAATCAAAGAAATATCGAATTATCGCGAGTACGACACGATGATCGACGAGGATAAATCAAGTATGCGTATGCGTGAATAGATTCGATGCTTGATCGCACGTGATCACGCTGAACGATCTGTGACACGCGTGCTCAGCTCTGCTATAGCTAGCACAGAGTATTCGCCGCGCAAGGACGCTACCCCCACCACCGATTTTACGGTGGCGCTACACGGCGCGAGCAACGGCTCGAGTCAGCTATTGTAAACAAATACCCGTTGCATTTGTCACGCGTATTGCAATGCGAATTGCTTGTTTATCTATGCTGACTCGACTCGTCGAACGTACTATATATATCTACGTACACTTATCGCATAAACTCTACGATTAAGTTGCAATGAAAGCGATAGAAACTAGTGTAGCGGTTAGGGTTCGAATTTTCATATTCTCCAATCGATATACGGCGGTAACTTGGAAACTGACGAGAATTCCGGAAAGGTAGATATCTTTCAGGAAATTTCGAGTGTCCTTTTTTTCATAGTAGTGGGAGTAAGATAAATATATATGTAGGTTCTCGACATGCTCGAAGAACTGTAGAATAGTTTCCGGCCAGTTTCCAAGGCTCTACTGTATACAGGGTGTCTCCGAAATGTATGTACAGGGTATCCACTGAAAAACTGTTGGGTTTGAAGAAGTCATAACTTGTTCATTTTCTTTCTTCTTGTAGGTTATAGAGCATACCTTGGAAATTAAAAAAAATATTTATTAATTATATTTTCAAATCAAATAATAAAAATTCGAAGAATTATTTCAGTTTTATATCATTCAGTCTCTCAGTGGACACCAGCTAGTTCCTCGTGAAAAAATATGAAGATACAGAATTGTTTTACTTCGTTTGGATCTTTACTTTTTAGAAAATCGAAGAAAATTCAATTACTCAAAAAGCAGGTGCTCTATAAGAAATTATACATTCTACATTTTTCTCCTATTTATTTACGACGAATCTAACGTTCGCTTATGTACATCTTATAGGGACACCCCGTACACTTGGATCCCGTAAAGATGGGAAAAACATTTGCCGTGGACGAAAAAGTAATCGGTTCAGCGTGGCAACGTGAAACGATACCGCGGGAAAATAAAAGTGGTGGATGTCGATGAGCAAAAGAACGATTTTCGGATGAAAACACTCACCTCCCATGATTCTCTCGTCAGGTCGGAGATCTCGTCGCTGTCCTGACTACGGGGCTTCCCCTCCTCAGTGGCTTCTCCGGGTTTTCCAGGCTCGTGAGGTGATAATTCGGGTGACAGGTCGGTGTCGGTGTCCAACAGGATGTAGCCACGTTCCCGCCAATAATTCTCGTCGAGCTCTCCATAAAGGGATGGCACCCACGCGTGGATGAACCTGTAGAGGTCGTCCACCCTGGAAACAGCGAGATCATACCGATATTAATTCATCACGGCCAGCTCCATTCTCTGTTCACCGGTTCTCGCGTGTGTTTATCAGGCGAACATACGAGAGATCCAGTTGTGAACGCTCGTATCGCTTGGAACCGATAACGATAATCGGTTATGTAATATCGGTTCCAGACCCGTACGTTTCCGATACGCGACGTTATGCACGGCCACTAGCGCGAGATAATGGAAACGAAGCTTCACGAAGCGCAGTGCGCAGAGTGATGCAGCTGAATTCGGATCATCTGATCGTTTCGTAACGGCTTTTACACCGGGATTATTGCGACGTGATTATTATTTCATGTCAGTGTCGTTTGAAACCAACTGTGAGATAGAATACTCGAGTGGATTCCTCGCGAATGACACGAAGGTCGATAATTGTACTACGTGATGCACCTGCTGCGTTATTTATTAGCTTCTAGAACACTCTGTCTTAAGTGCACCGTAGCTTGGATAACGTTTTTTTTATTCGAAACTTAGCTTCTCTACGCTCGTGAATGTTCGACTAAAAAGTTTCTCTGAAACAACGGAATTTCATGACTCTTTCAGATCTCTGGGTTCCACGAAACACGTAGATTTTTTGATTTCAGGCCAAATAAACGGCGACGTAAACTATGCGTCTTGGCTGTCGGTTAAAAATACCGGGCTTTGAAAAATGTATTGGAAAATTGTAGAACGGAACTGTTTTGACTTCACTGATCTACTACCTTCGATTCACGAATGGTAGGACGTTCACGTGCTGGTTGTAAACGAAGTTCACCATGCTGCTCATGCTGTTCAGCGCCCAATTCATCTTGCTGGCTCGTCAGGTGTCGTGCTCGTTCGCTCAACCGTGTCTCTCTATTCAGACCTTACGTTAACAGATGTCAAACAGATGTCTCTCCTCGCCACCAAAGATTGGACAACAAAAGTTTCCGAACTTAACTCCTCGCACGAGTTTTTTAAACTGGCACACTTTCAAAACACCGTATCAACTCGATTCTAGTTACCGTTTCGAACGATTAGACGATTAGAGAAATAGAGAAATAGCGGTTGGAAGTTTAACTGGCTGCGAGAGTCCAGAATAGAGCAACTATGATGCACAACTGACTAGATTCCGCAGAGACACTTGTTAGAATCACGCCCCAGTCGGCAGAACAAGAATTAAAAGAATGAATCACCCGGGAAGTATGTATATTTATTGCGATTACCTACGATGACGTAAACCTGTTGCGACAACGTGCGAAATTTAGCTTGATTTTTACGCGAACCTATTGTCCCAGCGAACGCGACGTCGACGCCTATGGAAGATCGGTATTAAGGCGCGCTTTCACGAGACGTGCGAATTGATAGGGAGTAGGAAGAAGAATGGTTCGACTTGGCCAAATAAATTTTAGGAGTACTGCGTGCAAAAATGTTTTATCTTTGTAACATTGTTCACCACGCGTCGATTATATCATTATCATTTGCTTGTTATCGTTTACATGGCGTATCGATAGCTGGTTCAATAACGGGTGTTTTAACAAACGTTTATGGTGTAGCGATAACTGTAAGTCGGTAATGCAGAGAGACAACAAATAGTATATTGTCGGATATAGCATTTGGCTTGTTAATTATGATACTGTAGCCTAGGTTACGAGTTCAATTTGGACTGTACAGGATTAGCACGTAATAACTTCCTATCGAAATACTGGGATTTAATAAATTAACGATATCGACTATTGACAGATTGTCACCAGAAAATAGGTTAGTTATAACCTAAATTACATCGTACATCAATTACGAAAAATCGTAACATCTAATCGAAGAAATTATTGTATCTTGAAACATTTTTTAATTAGATTTTTCCTACGATTAACGAGATCATCGATTACCAGATCATATCTAATCATTTTCTTTCTAGCTCACTACGAGATTCGTAAATACTAAAAATCTCAAAATTGAGATCTAAATATTATTTCAAACGAGCTGCAAATACACTGACTACCTCAACGTTTCAAAAAGCATCGAAATCCAGCCACAGAGTGCATACTGTGCATTTTCAACACCACAAACTAAAAACGAGCATTAATCGAGATAGGAAGCGATAAGAAAACCACCCAACATCTTCGTTTTATCGCAGAAATTCATTCGTCAAAAGACGACTGCTCTGTACGCAGCTAGATAAGAAAATACCTCTAATCTCCATGACCATTCAGCACTTAGACGAGAGAGGGAGGTCAGTGCAATACGTTGTTGCTCTGAACGATGCTACGGCGTAGCCAAAGAAGAAAACAGTCGCGTGAGTTGAACACGTTTCTACGTCGTTACCTAATCACTGACCATGTGACAGCCCGTGGAGACCGTCCTTTCTATTCCCCCACCACGCGGCGCGCGCACTATCGTAGCAGCAACACGTTCAAAGGGTCAGAAACACGCGTCGAATCGAGACGAAAACACAGAATTATACAACGACGCAACGTACACGCGAAGAAACGATTTCTGAGACGGTTGGACGAGCGTCGCGTTTCCGTCGCGTTTTCTTCGCGCAGACAGACTAGTATCGCGTACGCGAGCACGGAACGGAAAAGTTGCGAGTGCTAGTAGCACGTTCGATGATACGCCAAGCGTGTCACGTGACATCTAACGCGGGGTTCACGTGTACCGTGTGTGCTCGGGTATTGAAGAGCGATCGGCACGACATTTTGAAAGGTGTTCACAGAGTTTTGTCGGATGCACAACGGGTTTCCGAAGATATATTTTAAGGATTTCATGGTTGAAGGAGAGAAGTTTCGGAATGTTATTTTTAGAGGCGATTTGGAGATACGGCTCTGATATCATGCGCGAGATACGAAATAGACGTGTTATTTTATGAAACTCTGCGTCACGCCAAGTGGAATATCTAGCTTGGAATCTCTACGGTTTAGAGGTTAGGTATATTGAATTTAACTCGCGTAACAATAAGGCGGAAATGAACTAGTTTCGTATGAAAAAATATATTGTATCATATAGAGAATAGATTACTTGTATATTAATAACAATAGATATGTACTTTTTTTATTTTAGACGCAGTGGAATTTCTTATACGAAGTGCTGCTACTTTGCATCGACGACTAACCTGATTTTGGTCATCATCGATTTATTCTTACTGCCACACATTGATAAAAATATCTTACACTTGCCAATTCGACTTCGAATCGAGGAGATTCGTAGGCAAGCGGATCTTTGACATGAAATGTGTCAATAGGGCGAGTATTGTAAGACTCGTAATACTCGAATTTCTATATATAACCATCTTTGTACGGCGCGACCTGGTAATTGGCATCGTTCTCCAAAAATTTCTCTCTGAAGAGCGTTGCCAAACTAAGAATTACGCCTTAAAATTTGTTTACATTCTAACAAAAACACGACTTTATGTCCGCTCTACTTAATTACCACGAATGACAGAAATTTGTTGAATGCAATCGAGCTTAACAGAAGGAAAAAGAATAAAAATATGACGTCCATTGATATTAAACGAAAATTTGCCAATTACATACTACGTGCCTTATCTAATCTACGGTAAACTTAAATACCATTAATACTCTAACCGTAGATGAAATTTATAAATCAATCAAAAATTAGATTAAATTAAATATTAAATCTCTCCAATATATTTCAGCTATAACAGAAAAAAAAAAAAAAAAATAGAAAAGGAGAGTTTCTCAACCACCTGGCTAAATTATCGACCATGCATCTCAGTATCAAAATCTTTGATAATCCTTGAGAAAGAATTAAGTTATCACGCGATCGTTATCGTTCTTCTTCGAATTTTATTAGTATGTATCGAAGCACCTACACAATCGAGCGTCTCGAATTAGTAAAATCACACGCAAAGAGGAATATCGTTAAACGTTTCACGATGTTGACAAACGAAAACGCGATCGTATAAATAGCGGACACGATGGTCGGACTCGAGATCTATTTTGCGACTCTTGCAATGGAGCACGTGTTTCGCTCGTAACTTTTCACCGATCTCGAGCGTGGTACCTTTGAGTTTACAAAAATAACACGTTGCTCTATCCCGTGAGAATTCATATTTCGCTCGACTGGAAACGTTGTACCAGAATAATTCATCCGTCGAGCGCGAGCACAATCGATTCGTCTTCTTCCACTGGTCTTCCGCGGAAGCGACGCCATTGCGAAACGCAGAGACAATGAAAAATGAGAAAAGGGCTTTTTAGAGAACACGTGAATGATAATTTACGAGGAACTGAAATTTTCAAAGATCCGCTCCTAATAGTTATCATTATAAAATCTATATGTAGTCGTAAATATTTTATAAATATTAAGAAATTTCTCTCATTTTTCAGGATATGAATTTTTTAAAAATTAGGAAGATCATCTAAAAAGCGATATAGGAGGAATTGTGTTTTAATTTACCTGTTACGCGGTATGCTGAACCAGTATTCAGGCCGTAGTTTCTTCTTCCCGTAGCTCATAATAGGCGTGGAGCGCGGCATCTTCTTATCTTTGGGTCTTCCGGTTCGCAGTCTCAGGTACAGTGGAGGATCCTCGCAAGAATGGGCTGGTCTTGGTATTAGCTCTATATAACGCGACAGAACGACTCATTATAGCTTGTAATTCTACCATTTCTGCATTCGTTATTTTACTAAATGATTCTCTTGATATTTGCTTGATCAGTGCGGCATATATCTCGACGCGGATCTGCGATTTCTCTAACGAATCTTCGTACAAGACACACAATATTTATATCCACTGAATACATTTTCTTCATATACCAAAATAACAAAAAGAAAGAAGAGGAACAGAAAATTGTGAAAAAATAAGGAAAACACAAGAAGCTGATCTTTGGTGAGTATATCAAAGTAAAAGCATCGCATAAATCGCAGACGGTATTATCGGCAGAATCCTCTGATCGAGATCGTTATCCAAATATTACAGACGGAGCCGTAGGAGCATCGGCAAACGTACAAATCAAAAAGTAAAAACGGTACAGTTAGAAAACACGAAAAATGGACACAACACATTGCAGAAGAGGAAAATGTACGTGAGATACAGCGTGAAAACCGGAACCATAGTGGACGATCAATGGTGTATGATCGAGGTTGGCGGACATCGTCGCACAAGTTACACAGATTATCATAAAAGTCATACATAGAGAATAAATGCATTCGTGTGCAAGTGCAGTGGCAAAATCGAACGGAAGGTGTGAGCATAAGGTAAAAAAGTATTTAATTCTGAAGGAACACGTAATCGTCGATGGTGCGACGAGCAATTCAAACTGCACGATACAAGAGTTGCACAAAAGGTGTAAAGAAATAAAATAAGGTGTCGGAAGGCAACAACGAAATCAATGATATAAAATTAACGTTTTGTGGAAATATGGTGATTTATACGAGAGGGAAAAAGCAAGCTAATACAGTATGAACCTACCGAGGCCTTCGAGTTCGGGAAAATTAGGTGCTTGGACTAGAGGGACAACAAAACATATGATATTACTGCATTAGTATGAATTCATTGGCAGACGATCGTGAAACCCGTTTTGCTGCCTTACAGAAACCAAAATTTTACCACTGATAAATTTCTAAGTAACACTTTGTAACACGTCAATTGTTAAATGTAAATGCAGCATAAAGGGTTTCAAAATTCTAAAGACATAATAATGTTCCTCGTTTAAAATTAACGATAACGAGCTTAATAATGAAGGGAGTCGAAACTGGACTTTGTAACCGAAAGCAAAACAGTGACAGAGTCCAAACCATACGATTATGATGGAATCGTTCTTCCTGGAATCTGTGCCAGTTATTTAAAACACTTGGAACAATGTCAATTCTCTGGGGCTGTTTGTTCGCAACAAGCAGTTTGACACAGATTCGTGGAACAACGTTCACGGGTAATGACACACCGAATATAAAATGTAGAACTGGTAATGACAAACGAGTAGAATTTTAAAACCATACAGAATATTGAAACTACGTTCAATGTGTAATAATGTAACGTAAGCGCGTTTGGTTAGATAATCGTTAGAATTTCCATTTGTCTGTATTAGCGGTAGAGTTTGTGTGGAGAAAAATTTGTAGCCGAAATCGAATCCAAAGGCGCTCAAAAATTCGAAGAAAGGGATAATAATAAATGCACTAGCAAAATAACATCGTTTAAGAAGCCGTCTATACATACGAGCGAGTGCAGTGCGTGGAATGTAATCCCGTTTGCCATCATTATTCGCCGTTTCTTTCATGTATTCGCGGCTACGTGTAATTAATTATAGAGTTATCGATTCCTTCGAAGGGTGTTTCTTTGTTGACGTAGGCTCTTGTGTGCAAGCTGATCTCTCTAATAAGAATAACACTTTCGAAAATAACTATCCTACAAATAGTTCCTCAGAAATGAAACACCCTCTAAAGGACTGAGAAGATATTTCGTGTGAGCGAAGTCTGTCACAGTTATATCTTACAATCATCGAGTTAATCATTCCGAAAAATATATAGACTGAAATATATCGCGTTCCATAGAAAAACCGACCAAATCCCGGGACACTTACTGTCGAAACTGACGAACAGTTCCGGCATATCTTCCACAGAGACCATGCTACGATAATCCAATCTAGGCGCCGTGGTCGAAGTTTTGCTACCTCGACTACTGTCCACGCTGCTGCTACCTGACGATGTCAGTGGCTGTTGTCTGATAAACGTACCCACGGAGGACCGCCTGAAAGGAAACCATGCAATTATTAACGATTTAGACACCATTCAGAGATTGCGTTTCAAAATCACGAGTACACGAGGTTTTCTGTATCGTGTTCCCTGCAATTTCGAAGCAACGTACACACAGTAATATACATATTGCAACATGGTAACAGAGCGATTAATTCGTGGGGGAACGACATTCAAGGTAGACGTTAAGATTGTATCCAACGTGTATGTACGGCGAAATAAATTTGGATGGCTGCACGGGGATACTAAAACGCTGTGTTCGACTAGCGGTATATATATATATATTTTTTCTGAGCTCGGTGTAGTTTCCGATAAGATGGTGGCACGTTTACCTGGAAGCAGGAAAACAGAGGAAAGGCTGATCTTTTTTAACCTCGAGAAAGGCGTCAAAAGAAATGGTATTGAAAGATGAGATAGGTGAAGTTACGAGAATTAGAGTGACGTTCGTGAGAAGCTTGAAAAAGTGGAACGTACAAAAAAAAAACTCGAATAATTTCATATTCTACGAAACATAATCGTTCGCTGCTTAACATAGTTACAAAAAACGACCTTACACACGAGTCACGTTCATAAATACGGGAAAAACAACAAGAGACAACAAACTAGATATCTAAGATAAACGTTCAAAAAAATAATATGATAGTCAACAGCCAATTAGACATAAAGAGAGAGAGAAAGAGAGAGAGAGAGAGAGAGAGACAGACAGAGAGAGAGAGAGAGAAAGAGAGAGCCAAAGAGAGCGGAACAACAGTGGGCAGATAAAAAAGAAAAAATATAAGGACAATGTGGATTCGTGTGGATACAGTATAACTTGCTGGTTCATGACCGGGCCCACACTCACCCCATAAGCCCTCCTGGACCAGGTGAAATCTGAGGATTGCTGGTGTCCTGGGAGAGAGAGGAGGCGGTAAGTGGAGGTGTTCCTCCAGCTCTACCGCCCCCACCGCTCTCTTCGCTGGGAGTTTTAGCAAACAGGCCCGAGCTAAAGTCACTCACCAGGTTGATCGGCGAGCTTATATCCACCACCATTACATATTCTTTGTTAGTCACATTGGAAACGATAGTTAAGCTTTATGTTTAACACAGATTTACCATCACAGTCTGATAATACTGTTTTCAAAATATACACAGCTATTAAATTGAATTAATCGCTAAAGGTCATTCAAGGATGAATTCTTTGTCACACTGTTTACTTCAATGTTATTTATCTGTAAGCGAGACTTCTTGTATGATTTCATTCTCTCCCATTGATAAATATACTCCTTGAGCGACCAATTTATTCCGCATATAGAATATACCTAGTCATATTTGAAAAAGTAAAGTAAAAACAATAGTCACGAAAACAAAACTGAAAAAAAAAAAAAAGACGGACTATGATGGTACAAGGTTATCGATGACAACATCTGGACTGAGTTGGAAATGTTACACGTGCCCATTCCTTTGATTTGTATACTCCGTTCAGAAATCGGAAAAATATATCCCAAAGCGCGTTTCGCAAATGCAATAAAGCTGCTTGCTTCTACGCGCAAATTTCTAAAGAATATTCTATATTGTAATAAATGAGGGTATTCATAGTAAAACTTGTCTTGGAAGAAAACAACATATTTTTATCACGCTTGTGATATGATTTGTTCGCTATGAATAGCCTCAAATATGCTATAAATGTTACTTTGGGTTCTAAAAAATTTCAGCAGAAAGCAATCACACGAAAAACAAACGTTATACACCATATAAAGGAGGCCCGAGCATTGAGAACCTTTCCTGTATATAGAAAATATGCAAAATTCTTTTTCATTGAATTACTCATTCCTAACATACACGAGTATTAAAATAAAATATAAAAGCGTATTATTAATTTTACAAAATTATTGTACCATATAAATTACAAAAAATTTGTCTAAATTTTATAAACTTAACAGGATTCAGTATTATCACCTTGAGAAAACTTTGCTGAAAACTGATGAATGATGGGAATCTGCGCTATTAGGAAGGCTCGAAATTTTATCAGATCCAGATTTATTTTCATCTTCCTTTTCACCAGTTAATCCTTCCATCCATGACAAAGGATACGATAATCGTTTTAACATCTGAAAAAAGAGTGACCGTCAAAATAAGACACAGATAAGTAACGAATTTTAATACTACCTTATTCCTACGAGTCTCTTGTTTATCGTCATCTTTATGTTCCTCATCTTTCTCAGGTTCCTCTGCATTATTACTTTCTAAGCTAAAAGATACCGAACTCGCCTTCTTTCTACCGTTAACGGCAGGACCGCTATCTAGCGAATCAGTTGTAATGTTCATCGGAGCAATAGTAATAGGAGGGACCCAATCTGAAGATAAGACAATATCTGCGTCTGAATATACTTTCTTTGTGGGGTTAGGCTGAACTACTGGGAAAAGGGGATTAGGGTCACGTATGTCAATACCAGAGTCGTGGCATGACAGTTTGACTAGAGATCCTTCTTCACCTCCGGGAATCGCCTTCGATTTCGCAGAGTCCACCTGTAAACATCAGTGTCCATTAAATTTTGTCTTTCAATTAAAAACTTAGTAGTGAAGTTCAATGATAACGAACAACTAACTTACTTTGTCAGAATTTAATGAATCTTGTTGATCATCTTCGACTGGCCATGGATATTGATCTTTGCTAGGAACTGGCCAGTGATGATCAAGCATAGAACGTCTACGTTCCTCTAACGTTCTACTAGCTTGACCACCACTGCTCACATCTTTCACTTCCTTCTCCTTCTCTTTCTCCTTCTCGTTTTCTTTTTCCTTCTCTTTTTCTTTCTCCTTATCTTTTTCTTTTTCTTTTTCTTTCTCTTTGGTTGTCGTTGTATCTTCCTCCTGCAAATGAAATAAATAATTTCAATTTATGATCAGATAATTATGGCAATATAAAATTGTTTCTTAATGTATAAAACATACGTTTTGGAGATTGGTAGGAGTAACGAAATCTCGATCAAAGGCCTTTGGAAAAGCATCTCCATCTCTTTCAGTACAACTGCATACATTCTCACTATCATCTGCTGTTAATTCAGGGAAGTTTTCTTCCTTTTCTGGTGACTGACATTTAACACTTTCATTTTGTATAGGTTTTTTCATATAATAAATTTCTGGTTTCTTATCTAAATTTCCAGATTCCGTATGTCCTACACGCATATGCGCAATATCATAGTAAATTGCTGCATTCACTACAAATTCCATTGGTGCAATTACACCATAAGACTCAGCTCCATGTTCAATGACAAGAGAATCGGATACATTAGGATCAAACATGACTGCATTTGGTGTAACTAGTAGCACTCCACTGACAACACCCTGTGAATAAAAGATAAAATTAATTTTAGTAACAGAAAAAGCCATAGAAAAATTTCAAGAAGATTTATATAAACGTAAGTTGAAGAGCCTTACCTGACCATCTGTGATATGACGAACATTAATTTTCAGAAATCTTTCTTTAAATGGCTGTTCCTCTTCTTCTATAACTGCATTTGTAACACCAAGAGGTGTTTTTACTCTTTCCATATGGCTTGGTTTTGGTGACACTGGCCTCAAGTTATCCAAAAGTTCTATAAAAATGAGTCAAAGATTAGGTTTTGAATTATCTATTTAATATAAAATATCTTTCTTGGATAGATGAAGCTTGGACATATCATACAAAATAATTATGTGTCTGATACTATTTTAATACTACAGAAAGACACAACAACTGTTTCGTAACATTTATGTCAAATAAATATTCCAAATTTTGTCTCCATCTGATACAGTATTTAAATAAAAGTACTGGATTTAACAAGAGTGACAAATAGCGACATGACGACAACATCTGTATTCTGTTTGCAATAAAATTAACGTGCATCCTTTGCTTTAGAAACTTATAGGTTATGTTTGGTACATACAACAACGCCATGTTCTATCTATAGTTTACATCGTGACGCCGATCAGCTGACGTCGGACTATATATGATGGATAACAGAAAAATAAAATATAAAAACTAAGGTAACAAAGCATGATATTTCAAAAAATATTCATAATCATACACGTAAATATATTAGAACAGGATTATTTGTTCCAAATGATTCGAAATTATTCAAATAAATTATTTGCATAGAAACATATGGAAATGAACAAACACTATTTAATGAGTTATGTATTATTACGTGTATACTTCCAGGAATTCCAATAGAAACGGATAAATGTCAAAACACACAGAGTAGGTTAAATTGTGACTATCGATTAACTAGTTTAAATAATCGATCAAAACGTCTGTTAACTTAAGTATAAGTCACGAAGGAAAAAGAAGAATGCGCGGGAAACAGAGTGAGACAACGAGAAACACATGGACCCCCCTTGAAAATCGATCCGCCAATTTTCTTTCTACGTATACTCTACGTAAGGCTATACAATATCGATATACTATAATTTCTTTTTTACAAATACATACGTCGTTTATCTGATGTCATACTCAATCGTCCATTCGCCGACATTAATATACACATTGATGTGACTGCGTAATATGGCGCCATTAGCTGAGCAATTTCTACTTATCATTGCAGAAGATTTAAAAATTTCTTCTCAGCTATTTTCATTTCGTGAATATTTTTCCTTAGCATTTCTATATTTACAATTAATGTATTTTACCGTCGGCGTCACGTATACTATTTTTACTTCTATCTCTATTATTATTTTGCAATAGAAGCGGCTATCTACCAAGAAATTGCTTATAGTTTCCCTATGATTCATAACCAACATATCTAACAACTTCTAACAACGATTCACAACAAAGTATCCGTATCAAAACGCTATACTGTGCAGCGAATGTAATACGAAAGCAAAATTGGCGCGAACGCCTCTCTATGAATAATGCAATAGAGGACCGAATGGTACGTTCAGGTAAGTCGAATTGACTCACCTGGCCAAATATCAAGATGAATTGGGTCTCGATTGTATCTGACTGTGCGAAGTGTCGCACTGAATATTAATGCCGGTCTATTGCACGTATCGGATAGATAGGACTTGGCGTTTAGCTTGTTACATTAACATCTACGAACATACGGTTCATAGCAATGACGTATTGTAATATTTTTCTGGCGTTACCTGCGTAATAAAACATTAGCGAATTCCGCCAGTGGCGCAGTAAACTTTTATATCCATATGCTACTTATTTCTGTTACCTTCACCTAGTTACATATCGTATTGGTAGCATATGATACAGTCCAGAGAAAATATAATGTCAAGCGATGGAGTACGTTACAAGATAGAAATCAAGATAATATGATAATATTTCTGGAGTCGAGTAAAAATTTAAGAAATAGCCCGACACTTGAATTTCGAGTGGAATAAAATTTGTCTTATCTGAAAATCTATCTTACTTACGAAAGGCTTAAGTTTCCAATTGGTATGAAATATTTTACTCCGTAAATACGGATAGATATTTATAAATCGTAATAACCTTGTTATTAAAGTCTACAAAAATTCTACCGATCGCAAGATCGATTAAAGATGATTTACAGGTGAAAATTTCAATTGCAAACGAGATTCCAGTGCGAAGAGATCAACAATAGCCCATTCAAATCTCACGCAATATTGATCAAGTTGTCGTCAGCGTTATGGCATTGAATAGAAAGTTGATATACCCGCGCCAAGAACCATAAAGTCTAATCATTTTAACTTCCTATTCCTGTGTTCCAGTACTTTATTGCGTAATTAGATGAAATGCCGTAAACCGGAACAGAATGGGCAGATAGATAAAAATGAATTGCCTTTTTCCTCGGGAGGTAAGTCATCCTGAGACTCGTGATCATGACAAGGATCTGGACTAGGTGCGTCTGTTCCGCCTTTTGTTTCTCCTTCCACAGGTATCCACAGCTGTTGGCCAGGGTAAATGAAAGTACTTCCGAGCTTGTTAAATTTGCTCAGCTCGGATGGTGTTGTATCGAATCTCGCGGCCACCGACGTCAGCGTGTCCCTGTCGCCCACCTGCAGCAGAGAAAATGGAGACACGAATTACACGATTAGCCAACGTAATTGACAGACAAGTCTAATAAGGAAACACGCGTTGTCCCCCATTGTCCACGACAAGACTGACTACGGGCGGGGTCTTTGGACTACTTTGTTCGTTGCCTTGCATCACTAATGAGAGACAGAAATAGATTACGGGAGTGGCAATGTTTACACTAAGGCATATATCGCACCATACACGGTAAGCGAGACGAAAGTTCACTTTCTGAAACAATTTTATAAAATCCTAGAAGTATTCCTCTTCAATTACCCGTAGGTAACTTAATTTAGTTATATTTTGACTAATCTTCGCTAATTTTATCAAACCGATGTCCTTGATGCGATCCTTTTTGATTTTGCAAGCCCGCGAAATTCAAAAACGATCGTTCGAAGTATTCGGGGTGTTCTATAAAATATAAGAAATAAAACTTCTCTCTTTCCCATAGAAACGGTGCAACAACTATCGTCACGTGGAAAATTCAGATTTTATCTCGACCAACGGTTCCTTCTATTTCAACCAAGCAATTTTCAAGGCGCCGGTCAGTGTGCAGCGTACCTAACCCTAAATGCAAATCACTAGCCACGGTTGCGTGCGAATAATAGGTAACGTGACTCGTTGAATCGATACTGGACAGCCCGAAAGCCAATCAGGGATCATCGATCGCGAAAGGGGGTATGTATCGATGACGGGTGTGCATCTAGACGCGTGGTTGACGTGCCAGCAGGAGATACACGGGTTTAGTCCGGGCGAATATCGGTGAAACGCAATTTCATGGGCCGATGCCGATGCAACGTCATAAGCCGTATCTTGCGTCGCAATTTGCAAATATCTCGCCACGCTCGATCGAATCGTTCGCGTGAAAGAACGATTCGAGTCGGGTGAGCGTCTCCCGCCAATATTGTCACGTGACGCGGCGCAGATGGCGCTGCGCGGATGTCGCTTCGTGGGAGTAGAACGAAGTTTGTCACGTACGGAATATATTTCTTACGGGATAGGTGTAACGTTTTGTAACGTTCCGCTGCATTATGAAATTTTCCAACGCGTCGTTTACGCAACGTTTAACGTCGCAATGCGCTCTGAAACGGAATGGTATAATGTGCGTGGCAGTTCCTGAAACGCAATACCACAATGTTCTCGTAACGGTTCACTGCGAACGTCTGTGCAGTGGCACCAGTATCGTCTTGCAATGTTCCTGGCGACGTTACGGTGCAACGTTCTGTGAAACGTAACCTGTCCGGTCTTTCAACGACGTTTAAACGTTTCGTTTCATCCGGTTGTCCGTCCTACCAGCTGGAGGGCAAGGTGAACGTGCGGCAAATTGAATTTCGCGCTCCCGTTTCGATTCAATTCCATCAGGGGCTTTCGTATCTGCGACTTGGAAATAAAAGATAGCAGAGGTACGATCATTCTCTCTGGGTCAATTAAGGTGAAACAATTTTATTTTTTCGAAGTAACGTTAAACGAATTTTCTGCAGCGATACTTTTATGTAAATAAAAATAAAAATAAAAAATATCTGGAACAGTTTGTATCGTTCATTATTGCTAATTTTTCTGTTTTCTGTTTAGATATTTCAAGAGCAGTTTCATTGGAGTATTTCAAGGACTATTGAGGAATATAAAGGGAGAGGAACACGGTTCAAAAATATAACGTATACATGTATTAATTTTATGATACACAATGGAACACGGTACAGAATATTACAGGTAACTATTTTAGAATAAGAGTACCCATTAAAATAGTTAGCTGTAATTGAACCAGGTATAAGATTATACGTTCAGTGATCGATGTTGTACCGTTTCAGATTTTATGTCCAAGAGGGTGTGGTTGGAGGCGTGCCTCGCCAGCCTCCTGTGATTGGTGGAGTAGTAAAAAATGGTAAGGTTGAAAAAGTAGAAGCTGGTGTGGGTGGACTGGAAGTAAGGGACTTAAGGTTAACGATGGTGGGTGACGACTTGATGGATGACCTGGACAGTAAAGCTACAAAGTTAAGCCCGAAGATGTATAGGTTATGTTGTCCAGAGGATTACAGACTGCGTCTCAAACATTTGATGAAAAGAATTTATATCACACTTTGTCCCCTTCGCTTCGTATATTTCATCCCTCTCCATTTAAACGATATTAAAATATCGCGGATTTTAATTGTACAAATTATTATAAAAATGTAAATATTTCAGACGAGCTAGATGGCGCTGTTGGAGATTAAGGTTAAACAATTTTTAGATTTCTCGAGCAATGAAAAGTCGTCAATGAGTCCACGAAAACGCTTCCTTTCATTCGACTCATCAGACTGTGACTCGTTTCCATTATGTTCTCGTTTCCGCAACAGACATAAATACATTCGTGCGTTGGCCGCAGGGACCATTAGGCTATTTGCATAATCCGGCAGAGACGGTGTGCAAGGAGATATCGGGTGACAGAAAATTGAATTCCTTGAAAGAGAGACCTCTCCATTCGCCAGCATATTACGTCTCTGATGCAAATCCAGTTCCACTGACCTTTAACGTAGCGTGTATAACGATCGTTCGACATTTTGCAACAATGTACCATGCTTGGACAAACGTTTAATTAACGAGGTTTGCTCCGGACGTTGTCCACGACGATTATAAGTTCAGCACGGGTGCTATGCATCGTTATGTTATCACAGTGGTTCTCATGGAAGCCATGTTCCAACCACACGGCTACGCCTGTCGGTCGTCTGATCATGACACGACCAAATCTACTGTGCAGTGGAATTCAGACCAACACGCGTTCCAATCAAGAACAGACGAAACGTCTGACTACAACGCGACTCGATCTACTTCTGCGCCTGGTAATTACTTCCCGACGAGTTTGCGTGGAATTTCGAACGAAAATGTGGTCCTCCTAACGAAGTGAACGTAAATTAGTAAATGCTCTTATTAACATTCGGTTCCACGGATTCAAGTTGTATTAAAATTGATAATGGAGCGAAAGAATCGAATAATACTCTGATTATATTCAAAGTGAAGAAGATGTGCATCTTATTACCCACGGTGTTGAAATTTACTCGCAAAAGTTTATTCGCTATCAAAAATTTACTCGTTATCTAAAAACGGAGTAATAAATCGTAAGATCGAGAGGTTAAGAGAAATCTTGATGAACACTAGGATTTAAGTGGAAGAAGTTTGACTGAAAATAAAACAGCTTTGTCCTAGTAACTTTTCCACATTGATATCGACGAACGTTCCACATTTTCTGCATTCCATTAACGACGAAATCGGAAGAAACGGGGCAGTCGTAGTGGTTGATTTGCTAAGAAAGATTAGGCAAGGGAAAAAGCGGCACTGGTGGTGCAGCTTGAAGTAGGATCGACCGGGAAGACAAAAAAAGCGCGGATCGGGGTGATGAAGCTTTTAAGCCGAAGAAAAAGGAAGAACGAGCGCCAGCAAAAGAAGAGGGATGATGTTTTGTAAAACGACAGAGTAAGAAGGCGACTCGGCATTGTTTCAGTTTCTGCGTCTTTAGTTTCAGTGGTTCTCAATCGCAATATTCATCGAAAATCTTTAAGAAATTAGGATGGATATCAAAAAGGCACTCATGATTCGTTTCCCTTTAATGTTTCGTGTTTTTAATAATTTCTAATAATTTAGTAAACTTAATAATAAATATAATTTACTTCATTATGAATTAATTTCTTTCAGGACGATGGTGGAATATCTATATCACAGGAGACACTTCATCAAAACTTTGTTAAAAATTATGTCAGAAAATCTTCGTTCCAATTTTCCAATTAGAATACATTTATACACCAACTTTGAATTCACAAGCAAGATTGGAAAAGGCCACATCAGTTCAAATAAATGAAACAATTATATCATTCACGGACAGAACACTACGGATAGAAGCAAAATCTCGTTGAATATTCAACATAATAGCATTATCCTTTGCACAAAATTCCCCAATGAAAACAGAATATGTTATTAAGGGAACAAGCTAACGGCGTTTTAATTATAACTTTAATAGCAGGTATAAATATTCATAATCTTCTTCTTCCTCTACAGTTTCATTCGTCTTGAAGACCAGGCGAGAATTTACCACCCAAGAAACGTCTCATTTTCCAAAAAATTACAAGAACAAGGTCTCGTCCATTGTCAGCAAAGACGCTTCAAAAGGTCCACGGCCCTCTGAAATCCATCGAGAAATCTGACAGAAGAAGAAAACAAAACCACGCTGAATACACGATACAATATCGTGATTATACTGTTCCCATGAAACAGCAGGATGAAAACACAACGTTCCATTAAAGAACAATCCAACGACGCTTGAACGATAACTTTAATAGCAGACATAATTCCCAGTGAGAACCCCTGTGAGATGGTTGACGTCGAGAGGGAGAGCCATCCCATTCACAAAAGATCGTGCAAGAAAGCTCCCGTTGTCCCGATTCTTCTTTCCTCTTTTCTTTTCCACGTAGCCGGGTTACCTTCGTTCCCTGCTCCTCCAACCCCCTAAGAGCTTCTTATTCAGGGTCGTACGCCGCGTTTTCGCGGTTTACGTATCCGATAATAACCCCCGGCTCTCAATGCCTCCCTTTTCTCCTCCGCTGCAATTATCCTCCTTATCTATCCTACCGGCTGAACCTTCGGATGCAATTTCTCCAAGATAAGACCTTACGGATAACGAGGCGAGAATGGGATTTAATTATCCCTCGGCGAAGAACAGCGAAGCCTCGTTGATGGTTTAATTCTTTAATTTTTGATATAATTTAATACAATCTTTCCGATTATGGTTAATTTACTAGACATTCGTTTGGCTCACGTGCCACCAAAGATAGACAATCTACAATGATGAAAGATGTACCATGAATCGAAGACCACTGTGCGACCATACGAGAAATACAAGGTATAATAAAAAGGTCATTATGTTAATTAAATTTAATTAATAAATTATAAAAATATTTTTCACACAGGAAAGTACCATTTTGACTGATTAATACAATTTGGTATAGTTCACGTACTACCTAAAAATATTTAACCCTTTACACTCGGTGAATTTTTCGTTATAGAAAAATAATAATTCGAAATCTAGTAAAGTTGACGATATTTTTAAAACGGTAAGTAAAAAATCGTATGCAAATTAAGACGCAGAATTATTTTACTTTGACATTCCACGCATCGTTGGGTAATTTTAAATGTGATATATTAGTTAACGTCGATTTTTAGGTTATGATTAAAATGGCGACTGAGGGCCGCCATTTTGAGGGTGCAAAGGGTTAACCCTTTCGCTTTGGCAGTTTAGTTCGACGAAGTACCGCCACTGAAGGGAAGCGCCGAAGGGAAGAAATATGCGTGGAAGGGTTAATGCACCATAATGAAAAATGTAGCAAAAATTGGGAACCCCTTTATGGAAGAAAACGAACCAAATACGACGAAACTCGCGATAAAAAATAGAACAGAAAAATTCTCGCCTGGATCGACTGCCATAAACCGAGAAACAGAGGATAGGTCCAGGTCTTCGAAGCGGAAGAGCAAATTTACCCGTACCCTGTCCATCGGCATCCACGATGCCATGGTCCATACTCCTCGAGTTCCTCCGAGCGTGAACGAATCCTCCGAGTGCTCCTCGCAAGTGGCGGGGGTCCCATTTAAATGAAACGAGCGTTTGCTCTCTCCGCGTTCGATACCTGTTCGTACCTTATTACAGAGCTGGATTTTTGCACGCTCGACGTTCCTGCCTCTCATCCAGGTCCGTTCAAAAGCAGTCTTCCTCGAGTTCTCGCCGAGTCATCGTCGTTGCTCTCGGTCCGACGCGAGTCTCACTCGTTAACTTCGCCTCGATCATCCGCGCGAACGAGATCAAGAGAGAGAGAGAGAGAGTAAGAGAGAGGAGAGCAGGAAGAAGGGAAAAAAGAACGCGCCGTGGCGTCGTTTGCGACGGAAGACGGATCGTCCTTTCGAGCCGAGCACCGTCAAAGGTAGCTTTTCAGCCAAGATTTCACAGTCGAAGTGCCGTCGAACGAGAGGTCTTTAAATCGTGTCTTCAATGCTCCTTTGTGGATAACGAATCGCCCGATCGCGCTCGAGATAGCAACGTTGGAGGAAATATCGCGAGGAAACTGGTCGCGAGGGTTGGAGATGATCGTTGATTGAAAAAGTGAAGAAGAAGTCACGATGTGAAGATGACCAGCGTGCAGACTGTTTACTGGGACGCGTGGAGAGGTTAGGGAAGACTGGTTTCAAGTGCTCGTAGGCTCTGAACGTGTGGATGCTTTAATTAGTAGCTGCTCTACGTGTAAGCTAGGTTAGGGAGCCAAAGAGGTGAGATGGGAATTAAAAGAACCTGGACTTATAGGGCACGAGGTTCGACACGGATCGCGAAGATTCCGAGATTGCATTGAGGTCTCGAGGTTGGGTTTTTGGGAATCAGGAACTGAGTTTTGAGATAGTCTTTGGAACTTTTGGTACCCTGGGGGTCCAGGGTGTCTAAGATCCCTTGGAGTCCTCGTAACCTCTAAAACAACTAGGATCTATGGAATCTTTTCGTTATCAAACATCCCAAATTATTTTGGGGTTGTTATTACCCTCGGTTCACGAATTATCAACTATCTCCAGATCACGCCAAATTCACGGGAAGTTTCAAAACTCTCTTCACCTACAATCCTCCAATATCCCTGCAATACCCAAAACACCCTAATCTCGATTCTACTTACACTTGGGAATCGCTTAATCTCAGATCTCGTCACTTCGAACCACGAAACATGGGGAACCAAAGTTCAGAAACCGAACACTTCCATATCTCATCCGAAACCAGTAATCCTTTTGAGTTTAGATCACGTTCTATACTCTACCCTAACTATTGTACTTGATAGCCAAGAAGTTACCCTGAAACGCCACTCGAAATTTCATTCTGCTTTCCTATTCTTCTGTAGCGAGTATCATTCTCACCCTCGCCGCTAGATGGATTCCGACTTCAAGGAGGTTCGAGGACTTTCTCGCAAGTCCTCGGAAAACCTCCGCTTCCTATATATATAACTTCCAGACTTTCCAATAGTGTCCCCGTCTGAGGCTAGGTAGCCTTACTGATGAGTCCACTAGTAGGCCCAGGACCTGTTCCTTTCGTCCCTTCTAGCACCACAATGAGAATATCAGCGACTAGCCAACATCAACAACCGTAGGGGAAGACTCCCTACACTTCCAATCTAATAATGCATCTACGTTAAAACTCACGTTTGTCAGATCGAGTATTTTATGCAAAGCCAAAAAGAGGACCAAGCCAATCAGCCCAATGCAAGTCCAACCCAAGAAGCAGTCGACATCGAACAAACGATCTTCAACGAACATGTCGTGTTTGTATCATCATCCTAGGTCTAGCATTCCCAAGTCTAGTGACTTTCTAGTGATCGTGGGAGTGCATCCTGGGCAGATAAGAGGGCCCACTGGGATCACAGGGCATTAATCGATGAACGACGTGTAAGGGTCCGAAACGGACGGCATAAGCCAGCTCTAATCGGTGCGCAGCAACGACGATTACACCAGGATGCACGGATTATAGGGCACTCGTGGTCGTTTCAGTACCGTTGCCAGGGATAATGGAGAGATCCGGCGGATCGAACGCGAGAGAGCCGAGAGCTCAGCCGCATGAGAACTTTCTATATAACGGTCCGAGTCACTCGATCTCCCGGTTGCTACGTGTTTATGTAACCACTTACGTGCTCGTTACACGTAGCCGTCGATATTAAATTGCTACCTCGGTGCATTGTGGCCGCTCTCTTCGACCCTGGCGATTGGGACAGTGATTCGGATTTCCCGACAGGTTGGAGGAGGCCATCGTTCCACGTCGATCCTCCTCGCCAAGATAATGCCTCGCCGCGATCCAGAGACCGAGGTAGCCTCTAGATAGCTATCGCGAGAATAGCCTGACCTAAACTGTTCCGAGATTCGTCGTACCCGTGGAAGGGTTTCTCCTTAAACGAATTCAGGAATGATCATCGAAATGGTGGTACATCTTGCAATAAAAATCGCTAAATCTACGATGACCGGTCTAGCAACGAAGGTAAATGAGAAAATGGAAGACAAACTTTAAAGAGAATGAAGAAAAAGATCTCGTGAGGACTATTAAGTGTATATTAGAAGACAAATGAAGAAGATAAGTGACCAAGGCAATAGCACTGAATGTGGAATCTTTAATCAAGTTTAATAATACTTGTGACACCTACTATAGAATGCTGTTGGCAGAAATTCTGGAGAAAAATCGTCCTCCACTGTGCAAAATGTCGAGTGATCAGCAGTGGAAGTCAGTAATTAAGATAAAGCAACAATTAATCACTGCTGGAGCCAAAGTTAGGGAACCTTCATCCCAAGTTAGACACTTGGAACATGGTCTTAAGCTAGACTTGGACATGTCAGTCTTTCAATTGAAATATTGCAAACTCCTCCCGTCTTATGTTAGCAAAAACAGGATATTAGACTAGGAAAATATGAAAATCTATAGTACGTTCTACCGTTTTGTTACGCAGTGTAGGTATCACCATGCGAGTCTGACCTAAACGATGCACAGATTCGTCGAAACCCTGGATTGTTTTCTCCTTAAACGGATTCGCGGAGCGATTTATATGGAGCGACACCGTGAATCCTGTACGCAGAATAATCGCCGAGAAGAGGAAATTAGAAGGGAAACTATACCGAGAAACGGCCATGTCTCTCCCTATTAGCTACCAGACGAGACTTCAGCGAACGAAAGTCGCTCTTTCACCGACGACGATGAATTTTAATTTCGCTACGCGATCGATGATCAGTAATCTCGCCGGGATTGATAGCCTGTCCACGTGAAAAATTGCGCAATGGGGTCTCGACTGATTAATCGCGAGTTGACAACAGATGGTCCAGATGAGAGGATTCAAAGAGGTGGTGTCGGACCAAGATTTCGTGAGGAAGAATTGGATCCATTCATCCAGCTTGGAGTAGAGGATCGATAAGTTATCGATAATACATATAGTGATATACAAGGTATATAGGTTAGGACGAATTGGACTCATCGAAGGGAATGCAAGAAGTTAATTATTAATTATGGAAGAAGACAATAATTATAGAGAATTTATACCATTTTGTTATGTCTTATTATAGACGATATACTTATAAATTTTGTATATATAATATAATATATATATAGAAATTTATAATAGTATAATATATATAATACATAGAAATTTTTTGATATAAAAATATAATATTAGTGTAGCTATTATTATACTTTAACTATTACATTTTTATTATATTTTTATATCAAAAAATTTCTATGTATTATATATTATAATATATGTATAATTATAATATTATAAACTTCTAT
>NW_016908796.1:176782-191110 GCF_001483705.2 Eufriesea mexicana | reverse complement strand
TTATATAGAAATTTTTTGATATAAAAATATAATTAAAACGTAATACTCAAAGTATAATAATAGTTACATTAATAAATAACTGTGGTAAGTTCAGATAAAAATTAATATATTTCAGATAATTTTATTGGAATTAAATCTAATCCGATATAATTGTCATTGCGCAACCTTGAGGACGTTGAACTATCGTGGTATCAGTACCACACAATTGCAATTACAATTGTAACCATCCACCTAACTCGTACAACCATCTCGTCTTCGACAAATCTACAGAGTGGACCACGTAACACGACCACCGCGATTATCTTCGATCATTTAATTACTAGAAAGGCAGTAAAAAATGATTTTCCCGCAAATGACAGGATGTGGCCAAATAACGAGACTGCAACGCTGTTAACAAAGCCGGAAGAAATCAACTTACCAAAAACGAACACCATCGAAGTGGTCCACCTTGTATATAATTTCCTAGTATATAATTACTCTATATCCGTGAATAAATAAAATAAAAATAAAATTCCTAGATTACGATCTCCCTCAATTACTTGCATTCGGTTTATCGATGTTTTATCCATATACAGGGTGAGTCACGTAACGTGTATTTACACAACTATACATCTAAATATACTCACAGGAAGTACATGTTCCTTTAAAAATATCCAAGGTCACACAGATGGCCACGGTTCGATACCGTGTAATTTTCGTTCAAAATATTTTTTCGTGGATTACATATTTTTTACTCGTCGTGCACGGATTATGCAAGTCACGCTGTATATCGACGACATTTCGATATTTATCAACTTTATCACTGGTCATGCTTCTAGCTTAGGGTACTGGCCCGTTACGCAACGAGTCGTGCTTCCTCGTCATGGCGACACTTCCGCTCCCAGCAGCCACTCTTTCGCGACGATCGAGCGAAAAAATTCGAGTTCTGGGAGGGGAAAGATGTTTGTCGGAGAAATTTCTCCGGAGAGTTGGTCGAAAGGAAGGAGAAAACGTGGCGAGCAGTCCAATCGAATGGCTGTGTTGTCGTAGACCAGAAGTCGTCGACCTTTTCACTAGAATGTTCACCCGATGTGACTGATTTACGACAAGGGGCATCTCGTTTTATCGTTAATAAATTATTATACCGCCGTAATTCTCCACTTCCGTTACGCGTGACTCAAAATTCGAGGACCGGTCGAGGGTTTAGTACACAGCTGAGTTAGGGGTACTTGGGAAAAGCGTTCCGCAGCCATTTTTCGCACGTCTAGCCTCGCCAGGGCCGTAGCCACGAGTGCACTAAAACTATCGTCCATATATCTTCACGTACTATTTTTATACTAATCGCAAAATTGTAAGAAATTCTTCTAAATCACTTGTAACTTGAAATAGTTTCTGATTTTTAATGTAAAGTTATAAAGAAATAAACTTTAAGCGTAATTCTTCGTTTTGGTGAAAAATATAGAGGAAATAAATATATTTATCAAATGTGTATAAATTATCAAATATATTATTAATAACAAATTGTTGGAGGCGTAAATTTATAATAAGAATGCAAAAGTCAAGACATTCTTGGTTATTATAGAAGGTACGTTATTATTAACAAAATCGGCAGCCATTGTGACTTTTCGTCCATCTTCGGTCAATATATAGATCGTATGACTGACTAGAATTTCCTCTTTTGCAGGTTTCTCTTGGGACCGGATGGATCTTCCCTATGGGCCTGGTTGCTGGTGTCAAAGGGGTTGCCAATGGTTAAGGAGCAGTGGTCAGTTATAATATATAAAAATATATAAATATATATATATATATTTCTTTGTTTGCCTAATATTGGTCGATTTTTTCAGTAATCCTTGGACTCATCTTTACTTTCTTAGTCTCTAATTTCTGTTTTACTGTTCCTGTCTTTCCCATTCCTTTCACATTTTTGTCTTTATTTTTATTTCGTATTAATTTCTAATTTGTTTCCTTTCTCTCGTTAATTCCACGCATTTCATATTCCTTTTCTCATCTATTTCCTATTAATTTCTAATTTGTTTCCTTTTTCTCGTTCATTCCACCCATTTCACATTCGTTTTCTTATTCATTTCGTTACTTCATAATTTATATCTTTTCTCTTATTTATTCCATGCATTTCATATTCTTGATCTTATCTATTTCCTATTAATCTCCAATTTCTTTCTTTTCTCTCATTTATTCCATCTATTTCATATTCATTTTCTTATTCATTCGTTACTTTATAATTTGTTCCTCTTCTCTTATTTATTCCATGCATTTCATACTCTTGTTCTTATTCATTCTGTATTAATTTCTAACTTGTTTCTTTTCCCCTGTTCATTCCATACATTTCATATCCTTATTCTCATTTATTTCAAGTTAATCTTTGATTTCTTTCCCTTTTCTCGTATTTCATTTCAGCTCGAATACTTCCTCGTTGGACATCGCGCATGCACCTTAGTTTCAATTTACTATAAGGCAGATCCTGTGTCAAGTTCATCGCGAGCGCTTTTTCACGTTAGTCCAACGATACTAATCGTGTAATCTAAAGAGTATGCGGCACAGTGCGATCCTGGATTTATCGAATGGATTATTACACCATAGAGAAATTAGAATGAAACGCACTTCGATTTCACGCTGTACAGGGACCCCGGTGAGGAATGATCGTGGAAAGTGCATCGATGCTTATCAACTCTGCGGATCTAATACCCTTCTCCTTCAGGAGCCAGGACGCTTTCATAAGAATCACGGCGATTACCGTGTTAACCCTTTCCTCCGTGAAATGTCGTATCGATTTCTGCCAACGTGCGTGTACGTGCTCGCCGAGAAAGTGAGCGTCGATTTGCGAAAGGCGTATGTGCACGCTCAAGAAAGCATAAGCGTGTCATTACGCAACTAGAGCCCGAGTGCTTGGGTAATTTAGCGTGCGTACACACACACCGCCAGGCTGCTCGTTTCGCCAAACCGAGTCGTGCCACCTGTAATCTCTGTTTGCAGACTCGTCGAGGAACGACATTAGCGGATTCCAGAAGTTTTCCAGGCTACTTTTCTGTCAACATTTCGCGTTTTTCCGCTCTGCTCTCTGGCTAGCGCTCCTTCGACTCGGGGTCATAATACGGGTTCAGTCACGCAAGCCTTGGTTCATGCTTCCAGAAGGTAAAATAGAATTTGGATAAAATTTCAGAAGGTGCTTTAATAATTTAGAAATGGAATTTAGAACGTGATAAGATTTGGATAAAATTTCAGAAAGTATTCTGATACTTTAGAAATGGAATTTGGATAAAATTTTAGAAGGCACATTGGTAGGTTAGAAACAGAATTTAGATAAAATTGTAGAAGGCACATTGGTAGGTTAGAAATAGAATTTGGATAAAATTTCAGAAGGTGCTTTGATAATTTAGAAATAGAATTTAGAACGTGATAGGATTTGGATAAAATTTCAGAAGGTATTCTGATACTTTAGAAATGGAATTTGGATAAAATTTTATAAGGCACATTGGTAGGATAGAAACAGAATTTAGATAAAATTGTAGAAGGCACATTGGTAGGTTAGAAATAGAATTTGGATAAAATTTCAGAAGGTGCTTTGATAATTTAGAAATGGAATTTGGAACGTGATAGAATTTGGATAAGATTTCAGAAGGTATTCAGATACTTTAGAAATGGAATTTGGATAAAATTTTATAAGGCACATTGGTAGGATGGAAACAGAATTTAGATAAAATTGTAGAAGGCACATTGGTAGGTTAGAAATAGAATTTGGATAAAATTTCAGAAGGTGCTTTGATAATTTAGAAATGGAATTTAGAACGTGATAGGATTTGGATAAAATTTCAAAAGGTACTCAGATACGTTAGAAATGGAATTTGGAATATAGTAGGATTTGGATAAAATTGTAGAAGGTACGTTGGTAATTTAAAAATAGAATTTTAATAAAATTTTACAAGAAAGCTTGTTACTTTAGAAGTAGAATTGGGATAAAATTGCAGAAGGTACATTGGTAGTTTAGAAACAGATTTAAGATAAAATTTCAGAAGATATCTTGATACTATAGAAATAGAATTTTAATAAATTTCCAAAAGGTACACCGGCAGTTTACAAATAGAATTTGGACAGAATTCCAAAAGGTATATCGGTACTTTTGAACTTTGAAACGGCACATTATTACCCCCAAAGTTTCGAAAATACCAAAATTCATTTATTAATATCTCAGCAAATTAAAAATTAAAAATTCCCAGAGCCATAATTTTAAATTTAGCGTTCATTCCAAATTTCTTCTCGACCAATCCCCCAATTCTTTATGACCTATAGCTCACATTTCGATTAATACCTCTAATTCTCAAGTAGTGTGCCTTTTATACAAGAATATCGTCTAATCATCTTACAAATCTACCCAAATATTTCAGTATTTCTATACTTCCATACATAAAAATTACAAAGACGTCACCGATACTTATCAGCCTAATCTCTGTACTCTCCACACCAGGTAAAAATCGAATTCCCAGAAGCGTAGAATTCTATACGAATCCCTACTTCAACTATCGCAATTCTAGGGACACCTCGTCTTCTCGATCACGTGTGCCAAGTACATACATCACGTGCGATTTGCATTTAAATTACGCGTACTTTTGTATCGTGGAAACGCGAAAATTCGTAATAGGTTGTCCCGATAATGACGCGATGTTATACAGTTAGATAATCCGAAGTCATCGATCACTCGATCACCGTAGGCGATAAGACGCCAGAGGCGAGCTATGATCAAATACTAGGAAGCGTTTCTCTCGTGATAAATTTCTTTATTCAGACATTGTTTCATACACTACAGAGAGATAAGAAAATACCCGAGCTATAACGGCCTGAAACGTTAGCGGATGATAATTGAAGATTAACAAGAGTTTCCTGACACTGGCTGGTAGAGTACGTGACGATGAATCATGCCAGGCTGATCAGCCGGTCGCGTGAGTTTAATAAAATGTGTCGTAATCGGGGGGATCCAGTCATTTTTCCTGCATCTTCGGCCATTAAGAATGTCACTTGGTCAGAGGCTACGAAATTCGTTCCTGCCAATCGAGTTTAATTAAGTTGTATCTAGATTACGAATACACGAGCCCGGCTCTACGTATTCCGTATACGAATATGACGATGCGTTAAAGACAACAGGTTCCTGAATAAATAAGGAGATGCAGAAATATCGAGAATTTGCATCACGAGATAACCTGTCTTCCTCAATTAACAAGTTCCAGTCTTGTTCGCGAGATTCGAATTTGCATCTGCTCGATGCATTGGTCTATGACGAATGGTCACTGTTCTTTCATTTTCTCGGGGAATTTACGAAATTTAGGGAATTTCGCGTCTTTCATTTTCTCGGGGAATTTACGAAATTTAGGGAATTTCGCGTCTTTGATTTTCTCGGGGAATTTACGAAATTTAGGGAATTTCGCGTCTTTGATTTTCTCGGGGAATTTACGAAATTTGGGGAATTTCGCGTCTTTGATTTTCTCGGGGAATTTACGAAATTTGGGGAATTTCGCGTCTTTGATTTTCTCGGGGAATTTACGAAATTTGGGGAATTTCGCGTCTTTGATTTTCTCGGGGAATTTACGAAATTTAGGGAATTTCGCGTCTTTCATTTTCTCGGGGAATTTACGAAATTTAGGGAATTTCGCGGCTTTGATTTTCTCGGGGAATTTACGAAATTTGGGGAATTTCGCGTCTTTGATTTTCTCGGGAAATTTACGAAATTTGGGGAATTTCGCGTTTTTCATTTTCTCGGGGAATTTAGGAAATTTAGGTAATTTCGCGTCTGATACGATAGTCACTGTGGAAAGAATAGCAGAGAGCCCAAGAATTCCGTTTGTATCTTCCAAGTACGTGGAATTCTTGATAACCTCTGCTCGAATTAAGGAATCGGGGTATTTAATTAAAAAATATTTCCAGGAAATTATTTCCATAACAAAAAGTGCCTCTAGAAAATTAGTATCTTGGAAAAATAATTTTCAATGCAAATTTTCGTCTACAATCAGAATTGGAATTAAATAATTTTTCAATAAAAGCTTGGTAAAATTGTTTCTTTAATAGCAGGTAATTTTTCCAGAATTATTGTGTGGATACAAAAATTCATAATTGGAACATTCTTTTTGGCTAACAAATTCGGGTAATTAAATAAAAAGATTCGGATAAAGGAATAATTTCAGGGAATTAATTATTAAATAAACAGATTTAACAAAATATGGCTTTCTTAATAGGAAATAATTTTAGAAAGTCCCTATTTTGGAGGGATAGAAGGATTTTTCTGGGAATTAATTAAAATTAAGAAGGAAATTTTATGAAATTACTTTTGTAATACAAGGTTTGGATAAAAGTAATTTCAGAAAATTTCTGTTCGACTAAAAATATATTTCCAATTGGAACATTTTTTCCTGGGCAAGAAGGAAGTTCCGAAGAGCGAATTTCTCGATAAAAAAAACATAGGTGAATTATTTCGCGAACGAGATATTTGGTAGAGCAACAGCCGAGATTTGGAACGAGAGATACAAGTGAATTTAGAACGGTATGTAAATATCACGTATGGAATAGATGGAACGGCCAGATATCCTCAACTTGGCGCATGAATCAAATGCATCGTCGCAGATGCAATCGATAAAGGATATTTATGCATTCTCGAGCAGAGGTTACGTTCGTTCTCCTTGACTTTCAATCGTTTCTATTCGTCTTGCACTGAAAGGAACGAATTACTCACCGTATAGGGGATGACGTTGAAGTTTAACCTCGTGGACGAGCCATCCTCGCTCTCGCTGTCCGAGTCTGAAAAACAGATCGAGAATCGTGATGATCATTTCAAGCTAGAACTCCACCTATCATTATTCAAATCGCGATTAAAACAAGAATTTTTTAATTTTCTATTTGCTATTAACCCTTTGCACTCGACGATTTTTAGGTTAGAGAAGAGTAGGAATTCAAAGATCCTCTACTAAAAAATTGACGATCCTTTTTCGAGTAGTAAATAAAGAATTGTATAATAACAGAATTGTAGAATTATTTGATTTCGATACCTTGCACATTGTTACATTACATTAAATTTGATATATTAATTAATATCGATCTTCCAAATTTTACGAAATCGTGACTGAAGCTCACCTCTCGAGTGCAAAGGGTTAATTTTGAATATTACTATTAGGATTATGGGTAAAAAGAAATATCTTGGTGCTATAATTATCTTTACTCTATCCTAAGGAAGGTATGTCAAACGTATTCTGATTATTCGTAGGGAGAGTGAAAACTAGAGTGAAGAAAAAGGGTATGCACAGTCCTGGTCTCCTAATACTTATCTAACGCGTTCCCGAAAGCTCTTCGGTGCATAGATCTAAAGATATATCTATTTCACCTAAGAGATTGATTTTCGTATATAGATTAAGACGTATCTTACTTTCAACAATTAGCTACAGGTAACCCTCCTATAACACGGTAGATAAGTTCCTAGAGAATGCCGTGTCGTGTGACACCGTGTTGTATGAGATTCAGAGTCAGTACAAAAAGGGGGGTTACATTCCGAAAACTTACTAAAAACAATTTTCTTTTTTAATTCTATATAAATAACTTAATTTTTAACAAAACAAAAAGAAAAATATTATTTTAATTTAACGTGACTTTAATTTAATAAATTTCTTCGTCGTCATTGCTCATGTAGAAGTACAGTGTTGCACAAAGGTTTTTGCAATTTTCTTATCGTGTTAGAGCGAAACCGTGTTATAGGATGCCGTGTTGTAAGAGGGTTCCCGCAATTTACGAATCGTGTTATAGTGAAACAGTGTTATAGAATGCCTTATTGTAGGAGGGCTATCTGTATTATATATTTATTGTAAAATATATATTACACATATATTATACAGTAGTATTAAATAACTAAAGTTACTAGACATTTCTTCCCAATTTGTTTAGCAATAAATTATAATTTTCTAATTAATTTTGTTTAATGGTTTAACGAGCCTAGTAAATTTGTATAGTTACTTTATGGTAGTATCATTCAGTTCTATATGAGCCGTTCACTGCACAAATCTATTACCTCCACTTTTTGAAAAATCTTAAATTTAAGTGTCAAAGCACTTGGTATAGTCACAACAATTTATATTTAAGATTTTTCAAAAAGCGGAGTTAATCGATTTATGCAATGAACGACTCATATGTACTTCGTGTATTGAAGTACACGGTGTAAGAAATTCTTACGAGAGGGTAAAATAAATAGAAAACACAGCAGAGACGTATTAGCAATTATCATCAATTCTAAATGGAAATGATTTTCTAATCTGCGTGCAATGCAACGAAATGCATTGAAACGAATTAAAAATAGCGTTGCTTCGAATGCAACGTTTATTTTTAACAACACGCACACTGAAGTTACATTTACTATTCCGCTATTTTACTTTATAATTACGCAGTTGAATTGCCAACGAGCAACTTATCGAGAGTAGCTCTTCCTCCTCGACTCTCTCATTACACCAAGCAGCCGTAAAAATTCGAGACCATTTTGCAGCAGGTAGATAAAATTCTGAACACAGGAAATTGCAAAAGAGAGAAAGAAAACACGATTCAAAAAGAGAGAAGATGAAAATTTTGCTATGACCAAATGCAACTATAAATGTTTCGACAGCGCTGCATGCGGTCGTTCAAGTCACCGGCAGAGCGAAGCTCCCAGTTACATAGGACACCCTCCGACACCTTATCACCGACATCAAACACCCACCTACGGCACGCCAGTCAACAATCTTCACCAAGTTAAATTAAAAATGACTCATATTGTAAAAGTAACGCCCGACACATTATCATTGACATCAAACATACACATATGTCGAGTGGAGGTATGGCACAAGACTCAACAGCCCACACCAACTGAGATAACGCGGATTATAAACCTAGAGCCTTCTAAGAACCACCTAAGAACTTCCTAAGAACCTCTTAACACGTTAACACTAAATTCACGGAACCCGTCAATTTGACGGATGTGTTTCTCCAATTATACGAGTGTAACACATTTAGTTAACTTATACTAAGACTGTTAATATTGCTGTTGCAGCCCTAGGACCGCAATGTCCCAGGTCAAGTGGAGGACTGGTTTATGTCCTTATTGTCAGCGTCCCTTGACTTGTACATACTCATCATCACCTAAACCACCGCTAGTGTAAACCGTAACAAGGACTCAAATTATTTAACTTCCACCATCACAGAATGACACACCCACCTGTTACATCTTATACACCTTATACCGATCAGCAGACAGACGAACCTTATAAAACCACCGACAAAGCATTCGTAAAAGGATTCTTCCTAAAAACTTCAAGATGACCATACTATCATCATCGAGATCCACCGACAACTCAGTGAAGGAGACTGTCTACTATAGAGCTCTGTGCAGTTCAACCATAACCAGGCCTACCTCTATCAAGTTAGAGTAGGCCGCATCCCAGCAACATTGCCGCAGCAGCGTAAACGGGCCTCACAATCTTTGTGCAGTTCAACCATAACCAGGCCTACCTCTATCAAGTTAGAGTAGGCCGCATCCCAGCAACACTGCCGCAGCAGCGTAAACGGGCCTCACAATCCCACGAAAGTCTCCGAGCGAGTTGAAGTGTTTGGGACGCAACAAATGTATCGTGTGCACTATGAGTGCCGACTATGGACAAGCGACGTACCGAAGTGGTAAACACGTTGAGTGCTATGTCAGTCTCTGGGGACTGACAGTAGGCTTTTCGTTTGGACGGCGTGGATTCTAGGGACTGACAGCGAATTTTTCGTTCGGTCGACATCGGTGCGTGACATTGTCAACGGTTAAATTATTAATGACAGTTAATATATTGTAAAAACTAAATTCCCTTTGCTGAAGTAAATCTTTACACTTCCGTGGCTTTTTCTGACTGATCGTCTCTTGGCGATCGCCTTCTTGCCTTCCTGGCATTCCCCACCTCATTATCTTCTGTTTATAATTTGTACATTTGTGCATTGGCTGCACCATTCTTATAGTCAAAACGACGGGCCATGGAGACCTTCGGTTGGATCTCGTATCCATGCCAGACCTGAAGTGGCCCAAGAGTAATACGCCAAATCGGGTATCTCCCCGGGCGTACTCCTGAAGCCTACTAGGGTCAAGTGCGGGTTGACTTCCTCCGCTGGTTGGACCGTGCTCTTTTCTTTGGTATGATGATCTAAATTCGCAACCAACATCTGCCGCTATATCCATAAATGGACCAGGTACGGCAAAGCAGCGCATTGGCGCCGAAGTGCTTAAGAAACAATAGTTACAGTCAAAACGACAAAGTGAAACAAATCTTCTGTTCATACTTGCTGCCGCTTGAGCCGAAAGTACAGCAAAATCGGCGCCGCACTCAACGTCTTAAGAGCCTCCTACCGTTTCTTAATTAACATTATTTTAACCCATGCAGAGGTTAGGAATACTGTCGACGCATGGTAGACGAGAGAACTCTTAAAAATCGTCTAATTGAATAATTCTCCAGTAATTCTCTAGTAATTCTCCAGTAATTCTCCAACAATCCTCGAATAATTCTCAGGACGCACGAGCGATTCACCGAACAATGGCAGGCTTAATTTCGTAATTCGCGCCAAAGCGACGAGGCGTAGAGGGCGCCGCGCGCCCGGCGGCCATTGTTGTAGCTGCGAGCACGAGGTAAATGTGTTTAATAGTCGTCAATTTAGAATCCTTCGGCGTAAACACGTGCCTGGGAATAGGAAGCTCGGTTTCGTCTCGAGAAAATCAATACGGGACGTTCCCATTACGACAAAGTGACAATTCGCGGCGAGATCGAACCGCCATATTGGTTACTTTGCATTTCAATTTCGCCACGAGGACGGGAATTGAAAAGACATAATGGCGTGCAACCTTGCGGAGAAAATTTATGGGTAAGTCCACGTCTACTATTTACAGTCTACTTTGTTTTATATATTAACTACCTAGCATGCTAGATAATTAACCCTAATCCTAATCATTATATTAATCCCTAAATTAACACTTAATTGATATTTTCGACTTAAATGATTATTTTCTATCTCTCGTTGTCATCGCTTTGGTTACTTGACTATGCGACTTGTCTTTTACTATATGGCTAATCAATTTTCCAATATTTTAGCTCTTAGTCTACCCTTTTTAAGATCCTTCTCCTTGCCTAGGGTTTAGCGTTGCTGGGAAAATTGAGCGATCTCGTTAAGGATTTGGTATTTTAATTTCTCTATTAGAGAGGAGATTGGAAAATTATAATCATATAGGAGCCACCGCAGAAAATTGATGGGAAAGACCACGTCTACTCGCTATCGTCTACTTTGTTGCATACATTAACTACTTATAGTGGAGATCGAGGAGATAAGCGTGTATAATATTGCGAGGATAATTAATAGCAATATAGTGCGATCTCATTTAAGATTTGGTGGTTTAATCTCTCTATTAAAAAGAAGAATGCTCAATCTCTCTATTAAAAATGTACTCGTATCCAGTAGGTTAAATTTATGGGGAAGTCGAACCATCATTTCTGTTTACTTTGTTTATCCATTAGCTTCTTAATCAAAATGGAAATCGAGGAGATAACCGTGCCTATATCGTGAAAATAATTTGCAGCTGTACCAAGCAATCACGTTGTCAATTTGGTATTTCAATTTCTTCATCAAGAAGAAAACTGAAGGAATTTACGATATCGAACGATCATATCGCTTACTTCGTGTCTTGATTTCTGCGCATGGAAAGAGATCGAAAAATATAATTGCATGGGACCTCGCGAAGAAAATTTATGCGAAAAACGACCACTCTTATCGTCCACTTTGCTCGTCTATTAATTATCCGGCGAAAAAGAAAATGCAAGCGATAATTGCCCGCAATGTCGTAAGGAAAATTTGTCCTAATATTTTCTTCATTAAAGTGGAAATTGGAAAAATATAAGAAAATATTGCAGAGAAAATTTATAAGAAAGTCGAACCTCGTATCGTCCGTTTCGTTTAGACGTAACTTTTCTCGTGAAAAGGAAAACTGGAAATAGAATCGCGTGTAATACGTCGAGGGAAATTTATAGAATAGTCGAATCCTTCGGTCGGTTGCTTCGTTTGTATATCGGCTTCTAAATCGGAGAGAAAATCGAGATGATAATCGCGTGCAATGTTGCGAGGAAAATTTATGATACCGAACGACCGTATCAGCCAATCCAAGTTTTGGTTTCTTTGTCAAAAAGGAAATCGAAGAGCAACAGCGTGTAACATTGCAGAGAAAATTTATGGGTGGATCAAACAAATCTATTGGTCGCAGCATTCGTATATATACCTTGATTTCTTCGTGGAGGAGAACGAGAAGATATTCGCGTATGAGGTTACAAGGAAGATGATCATGGTATCCAAGATGCTCGTAGAAATACATTTCCACCGATTTTTATAAAATAATTAGATTCTTCAGACGTCAAAAGGAAACAGAAAAATAAAGAGAAAAAGATAAGAAGTAAAAAGAAAAAAGTAAAGAAAAAAGAAAAATTACATTAAAATATATGAATATTTTACAAAAAGTTTATAAATAATTACATTTATTGTTAATAACAAATTCTTCGCAACGTACATTTATAATAAAAATGAAAAATTAATAAATTATTGATTATTACAGCGGAAAAGCAGTAATTAAAGGAATCGGTAAAGCTCGGAAATTTCCGTCGATGTTCGGCTGACCAAGGGCTATATAAAGGGCGACACCCCGCTGGGTCAGTCATTTGTCAGTTCGACTTCGGAAGTGCAACGTCAAAATTTTCTTAGGAGATCGTCTAAACCTCCTGATAATGACAGCAAGTGATTAGAAAAGGTTAGATACCTCGGCACTTGGAAAATTACCAAATTACTCGATTTCTGTAATTAATTTATGAACTCTTATAACTGTATCATAAAGCTGAATCTTTGGGCAACATTCTTATACATTTTAGTACATAATTTGATGCAAATTAGTTTGTTATTATTAATAACTTCATAAATAAAGTTAGAATAACTTCTTAAATTAACGTTCATAAATTAATCGCAGAAATTGTGCAATTTGTTAATTTTCTAATGCCGAATGAAAATTTAAGAAACAGCAGTAGGCGCCACCTACGATTTTACACTGGAAGCTTGTGCTTCGTTGGCACCATCTATGATTTTCAACTGGAGCACAAACTTCCAGTGAAAAATCATAGATGGCGTCTACCACTGTTTCTTAAATTTTCATTCGGCATTAGAAAATTAACAAATTGCACAATTTCTGCGAGAGCTACGCACAAAGTTTAACATATTTCCTATCTCTTGTAAATTTTCGATGTTTCAGTTAAAGATTTGACGATTTTAGGGGCTGCGAGAGGTAAGTGGGTGGAATTCTTGGCAATGACGTCATTCAAATACAGTTGAAATTCATAAAAATGTATAAATAATCCAATTTGTTATTAAGAATAAAGTGTTCATGGCGTAAATTTATAATACAAGAAAACAAGTATTTCATTGCATATTACTTGAACAATATCATACTAATGTTTAAATGTACCTATAATTTACAGAAGTGTAAAAATTATTACACTTATTTGTAATAACAAATTGATCGCAACGTAAATTTATAATGTAAGTGGAAAAATGACTAAATTATAGGCTATTAGTAGTATATACAACGTATTTGCGTCAAAATGTATCTATAATTAGCAGAAAGTTAATAAATTGCTATATTTATTATTAATAACAAATATTTTGCAACGTATATTAACGATAAAAGTCAAAAAAGTTAATAAATTATTAGCTACTGCTTAAACAAACAACGTATTTGTATTAAAATGTATTCATAACTTACAACAAGTTAATAAATTAACAAATTTATTGTTAATAACAAATTAAAATCCTTGATAACAAATAGTTTGCAACGAATATCAACGATAAAAGTCAAAAAAGTTAATAAATTGTTAGTTATTACAGCGAAAAAGTAACTTTTAAAGGAATCGGTAAAGTTCGGAAATTTTCGCCAATCTTCGGCCGGCCGCCGCTATATAAGGGGCCCGCGTGCAGGCTCGAGCCAGTTGTCGGTTCGACGTCGGTGGGGCCGCGTTAATCTTCTTTCTTTTTGTTTCAGGTTTTAATAATTTTTTTCTTTCAGATTCTATTTCTTTTATTCTAGATTTCATTGTTTATGCATTCAAGTGTTTTATACACTATGCGAATGCTTCGTCGTTGGTTTATTTGTACGTCATCGTTGGCTAGATCAATGATTATTCAGTAACCATTGTCCACTCTCTTGAATAATTTAATACTAATTCCTTCTTTCAGGTACTAATTATTTTTTGTTTCAGGTTTTAATTATCTTTTTTCTTTCAGATT
>NW_016908796.1:102326-173580 GCF_001483705.2 Eufriesea mexicana | reverse complement strand
ATAGATGGCGCTGATCGCAGACGGTAAAATTTTTATTTATTCGGCAGTAGAAAATTAATAAATTCCCAAGTTTTTCTAATTAATTCATGAACATTTATAGCTGCACAGTAAAATTGAAATTAGAGGCAACACTCATATACAGTATCTGTTTAATTTAATAATTAATACTTACATGAGGGATATGTTTTGTATTTCCTGTAGTAAATAAGATTGCTATAGAAAAGCATTTTTCTCGCATTATATTGTTATTATTTTGTAATAAATATATACTAGCATACGAAAGCGTAAAAAATAATCTTTTTTATTAAGAAATTTTAATTACAATTGTTTATTTACAATGCAAAATGAATACAAAATAAAAATATATTGAAAAAACTATGAAACCTATGGGACGGGAATCGAACGCCACTCCTCCACTATAGCAATTCTCGATTGTCGCCGTTACGATACAACTTAACTTGAAACACATTAGAAAGAAATGTATAATTAAGAAAGTAATAAAACTTTAATCGCAAATATCTCAAAAACTATTGAGTAGTTGTGGCTATAATGATATATTTTCTTAAACTGTATGACGATATCTACAAAGCTGCAAAGTTGCAAACTAAATCGAAGGACTTGCACTCTCCTTGTAACTAATTAAGCTAAGTAAAGAAAGGAACGCAAGTAAGGGAAGGTATGTAAGGACGGTAAGTATGAGGGTAAATATAAGGTAAGTATAAGGTAAGTATAAGGTAAGTAAAACAATAAAATTCTACTGCAAAGCAGAAAAAGTATTGTCCAGGAAATTCTTGGAAATGACGTAATTTCTTAGAATTGGTAGGCGAGCAACCTCCTGTCATATTATGTTCTCCTGATACGAAGTCGCGAAATCAGCCGAAAATTTTACGGCGAGGCTGCAAAAGTATTGTCCGAAATTTCTTGGAAATGACGTAATTTCTTGGAACTGTCTCGGCAAGCGACCTCCTTTCCTGTCATGTTATCCTGATACAAAGTCGTGAAAATGGCCGAAAATTTTACGATCTGGCGGCGAAAGCATTATCGGAGAATTCTTGGAAATGACGTCATTTCTTGGAACTAGCTCAGTGATCAACCTCCTTTCATGTCATGTTCTCCTGATACAAAATCGCGAAATCAGTCGAAAATTTTACGGCGAGGGTGCAAAAGGATTGGCCGAGAATTCCTGGAAATGACGTCACTTCTTGGAATTGCCTCGGCGAGCGACCGCCTTTCATGTTATGTTATCCTGATACAAAATCGCGAAATCAGCCAGGAAAATTTTCTTCGGGGCTGCAAAAGTATTGTCCAAGAATTCTTGGAAATGACGTCATTTTCCTGGAACTGTCTCGGCGAGCGACCTCCTGTGATATTATGTTCTCCTGATACAAAATCGTGAAATTGGCGAAAAAGTTTTCATTGATGTCGTAAGAGTACTGACCGATTAATTCTTAGAAATGACGTCATTTCCAGGAACTCCGTTGGCATCGACCTCCACTCATGTTATGTTTCCCTAATACAAAACTCTAGAAACATCATTTAGCGCCATCTATGATTTTGGAGAGTAACACAAGCTTTCAGTCCAAAATCATAGATGGCGCTGACTCACATTTCTAGAATTTTATCTTAGGAACTGTAATACAACCTTCCAGTCCGAAATCATAGATGGCGCTGACCGATGCAATTTCAATGTTCATTCGATAATGGAAAATTAATAAATTACTTAATTTCTGCGACTAATTTATGAACTTTTATAATTGCATCGCAAAGGCACGTCTTTCACGAACTTTCTAATATAACTCTGAATATTAATTTCTTCCTAATTAATTAATTACAAGCAATTATCCGCGAATCGCTCTTGTAGACTTTGGAAATTCGTACCGGGTCTATCCCTCGACTTTTTCAAACGTTTTATACGTCAAAAAATTCGTCAAGAAAAGCTCTAAAGAATAAGCCAAAAGAATCTATTTTTTTTAAACCCTCCGATTTTTGCCGAGCCTTAGAGTGCACGATGGATACATCGGAGCGCCAGATCTTGATCAAATTTTTGAGAGCGGATTTTTTTACTTTTTTACGTTCGTTAGGCTTCAAGCAACTCGTGTGTAAAAAATCTAAAAAATCGGTACACGGGAACTGTGTTTTTTAGCCATCCGATTGCGCCGATCTGCGAACCGTACTTGCAGACTTTGGAAATTCGCCTCCGGTTTATCCGACGACTTTTTCACACTTTTTATATGTCAAAAAATACGCCAAGAAGAGCTCTAAAGAATAGGACAAAAAAATCTATTTTTTTTAAACCCTCCGATTTTTGCCTAGCCTTAGAGTGCACGATGGATACATTGGAGCGCCAGATCTTGATCAAATTTTTGAGAGCGGTTTTTTTTACTTTTTTACATTCGTTAGACTTCGAGCAACGCATGTGTAAAAAAACTAAAAAATCGGTACACGGGAACTGTGTTTTTTAGCCATCCGATTGCGCCGATCTGCGAATCGCTCTTGTAGACTTTGGAAATTCGTACCGGGTCTACCCCGCGACTTTTTTAAACGTTTCATACGTCAAAAAATTCGTCAAGAAAAGCTCTAAAGAATAAGCCAAAAGAATCTATTTTTTTTAAACCCTCCGATTTTTGCCGAGCCTTAGAGTGCACGATGGATACATCGGAGCGCCAGATCTTGATCAAATTTTTGAGAGCGGATTTTTTTACTTTTTTACGTTCGTTAGGCTTCAAGCAACTCGTGTGTAAAAAATCTAAAAAATCGGTACACGGGAACTGTGTTTTTTAGCCATCCGATTGCGCCGATCTGCGAACCGTACTTGCAGACTTTGGAAATTCGCCTCCGGTTTATCCGACGACTTTTTCACACTTTTTATATGTCAAAACATTCGTCAAGAGAAGCTCTAAAGAATAGGTCAAAAAAATCTATTTTTTTTAAACCCTCCGATTTTTGCCGAGCCTTAGAGTGCACGATGGATACATCAGATCGCCATATTTAGACCAAATTTTTGAAAGCGGATTTTTTTACTTTTTTACGTTCGTTAGGCTTCAAGCAACTCGTGTGTAAAAAATCTAAAAAATCGGTACGCGGGAACTGTGTTTTTTAGCCATCCGATTGCGCCGATCTGCGAACCGTACTAGCGGACTTTGGAAATTCGCCTCCGGTTTATCCGACGACTTTTTCACACTTTTTATACGTCAAAAAATTCGTCTAAAAGAGCTCTAAGGAATAGGTTAAAAAAATCTGGGTTTTTAAATGTATTGTCCACGAAATTCTTGAAAATGTCGTAATTTCTTCGAATTGGTCGGCGATAGACCTCCATTCATGTTATGTTATCCTGATACAAAATCGCAAAATTGGTCCAACATTGCTTGCCCGGTTGTAAAAGTATTTTCTGCTAAACACCTTTCACGGTATGTTATCTTGATACGAAGTCGCAAACTGGGCTGGAGGTTTACGGTCAAGCTGCAAAATTATTGTCCAAATAATTCTTGGAAATGACGTCATTTCTTGGAATCGGCCGGTGAACGACCTCCTATCCTGTTATGTTACCCTAATACAAAATCGCAAAATCGGCCTGAAGTTTACGGACAGGCTACCAAAGTATTATCCAAAGAATTCTTAAAACTGTGTCGGCATGCGACCTCCTTTATTGTTATGTTTGCCTAATACAAAATCACAAAATTGGCAGAAGGTTTCGTGCCAACGCTGCGAAGTTTATAGGCTCAGTATTGTTGGAATTTTGTCAGTGTGCAACCTCCGTTAATGTCATGTTCGCCTAATACAAAATCACAAAATTGGCAGAAGGTTTCGTGCCAACGCTGCGAAATTTATAGGATCAGTATTATTGGAATTTTGACAGTGTGCAACCTCCGTTAATGTCATGTTCGCCTAATACAAAATCACAAAATTGGCAGAAGGTTTCGTGCCAACGCTGCGAAATTTATAGGCCCAATACTGTTGGAATTTTGTCAATGTGCAACCTCCGTTAATGTTATGTTCGCCTAATACAAAATCACAAAATTGGCAGAAGGTTTCGTACCAACGCTGCGAAATTTATAGGCTCAGTATTGTTGGAATTTTGTCAATGTGCAACCTCCGTTAATGTTATGTTCGCCTAATACAAAATCACAAAATTGGCAGTAGATTTCGTGCCAACGCTGCGAAATTTGTAGGCTCAGTTTTATTGGAAAATAACCTCAATTTCTTGATATTTTCACAGCGTGGTAGCTTCTTTAGTGCTATATTAATGCCATGTTCGTCTAATATAAAACTGCAAGATTAACAGTATTGACAATCAATTTTATTTCGTATCATGTTTAATAAAAAATAAACTCGACAAGCTTCTAATGCAATCCGTCCTACCACTACTATTTTTAATAAAACAGAGAAGGATAAAGCTTCAAACGAGAATTGATCAGCGCCATCTGTTGGAAACCAATTAAACCCTGGATCTACATTACCGACGAATATTTTCTCGATCTAATCGAATGGAAATCATGTCATCTTCTTCGGAGAAGCCTATAGAATACGATACCGTCTAGAAAATCCGTGTCAAATAAAAACCTTTTTCCAAAATGGCGAAGGAAAATTAGTTTCTAAAATACACGTGGAATTTTTGTACCCTTGGCAATGCCTATGATTATGTAATACATAAGACTACAAAAGGTATGCCAAGGGATGAGGAAAGACCATAATTAATATTTTATTCTGTATATAATAAATATCCTCATATCCCCAAAAAACCTGCATTCCCTTTACACCCATTCTCACAACTGAAAAACTTAATTTGTATTTAAATCGATGCAGATGAGATAAAGGTATATTTAACTAAAAGGGTACCGCAAAGCCTGGTGGAAAAACGGAGAAACAGAAGACTCGCATACCTGGGAGGATGATCGAAGTACAAATTATCGGCGAGATAAAATGCAACTTGTTTCGCGACAGAGAAGATAAAACCTACAGCTGCTCTATGCGTAATCTTAGCCGTGAATGCAAATGACCGTGTTCTGGCTGGCAAGAATGCAGGCCTAGAGGTAGGCTGAAACGCGGGCTAAACGCAGCTTGCAATTAAATTAATCACTGTACGCGACGCTTCCGTTATACCTGGCTAATAAGAAAGACAACTGTCCGCTCAGGAGAGCGTGATAAAAATAACGGGAGTCGTTGGAAATTACAAGAACCAGCCATTTCTATTCTTCCTCCTCTTCGGTACTCTACATTCGCAGATCGCAGGCCAACGGAATGATAAGTCGCATATTTTTCGCTTCTCTTTTCACGTAAAAGCAGTTTTAGAATTCGATTCTAATAATTTCTCGAAGGAAATTGTCAGCGTTTATTAAAATGCGTATGGAATTACACGTATATGGTTGTATAGCAACGAAATATATGGAGTTTGTTATTAGTGAAAGGTACAAATACACTTATGCAGATAGGAGCCGTTCACTGCACAGATTGATTAATTCTATAAAACAAACAGTGGAGAAGTGCAATGAAATAATGTAGTTATAATTATACCAAGTGCTTTGACAATTAAATTTAAGATTTTTCAAAAAGTGGAGATAATCGATTTGTGCAGTGAAAGGCTCATGTAAAAGAATGTAAGGGACCCTATGGGTTGCAATAATGCCCTCCGTACTGTAGTGCGATTAAGACTGACCTTTCTGGAAAACAAAGAGTCCTTATAGACAAAAACTTGAAGTACAAGCTCTTGATGCTCAATGGGGAGCATCTCCACGACTCAAAAATTACTAAGGGCCTGCGATATGTCTGACACCATCGTTGCAAGTTTAGGATTTATTACAACACTCTAACTAATAACCTTTTGCCTCGTAAATTCGTTTCAATTATTAATTAGACTTAGAATTAGACTATTAATTAGCTATCTAGAATCTATAATTAGACTATTAATTATCTATCTAGAATCTAGAATTAGACTACTAATTATCTATCTAGAATCTAGAATTAGATTATTAATTATTTAATTATAAAAGTCTATTCATTAGACTTAGAATTAGTCTATTAGATTACATGTTTCTGTTACTATGAAATATTCCAAAAATATTTATTGCCCTATAATATCAGTTACCGATTGATACCTAATAGGTTTTTGCTCCCAACTATGTCATAGTGACAAATGATACATGGATCAAGTAACTTTTAAACATTCAAATTCCAGTGACTATGAACAAATGAAAATTTGGAAGAAAACTTATTATTATAAAATAATCTTCAGTCTCTCTCATTCCTTTCAATTATTAATTAAAATTAAATACCTGTCTCTGTTACTATGAAGTATTCCAAAAATATTTATTCCCCTAAAATATCAGTTACTGGGACCTAATAGGTTTCTGCACCCAACTATATCATACTGACAAATGATACATGGATCAAGTAACTTTTAAACATTCAAATTCCAGTGACTATGAACAAATGAAAATTTAAAAGGAAACTTATTATTATAAAATAATATTTTATCTCTCTCATTTCTTTCAATTATTAATTAAAATTAAATACCTGTCTCTGTTACTATGAAGTATTCCAAAAATATTTATTCCCCTATAATATTAGTTACTGACTGATACCTAATAGGTTTTTGCTCCCAACTATGTCATAGTGACAAATGATACATGGATCAAGTAACTTTTAAACATTCAAATTCCAGTGACTATGTACAAATGAAAATTTGAAAGAAAACTTATTATTATAAAATAATCTTCTGTCTCTCTCATTACTTTCAATTATTAATTAAAATTAAATACCTGTCTCTGTTACTATGAAGTATTCCAAAAATATTTATTCCCCTATAATATCACTTACTGGAACCCCCTAATAGCTTTCTGTTTCCAGCTACGTCATACTGATATACGATACCTGTATCAAATAATTTTTAAAATTCCAGGTTCCAGCGACTACTTTGCTTACCTGAACAAATGTATATTGAAAGAAAATACGGAGAGAGTTGAGAGAAACCTAGTATAATATTTTCTTTAAATAAATCTGCTTCGTTATTAAAAAGGAGTCGTTGTTTATTAGACGGATCTATAAAGAATAGGGTTAATCTAGCAGTAATCCTACAATATTATAAATATTACATTGAAAAATTATAAATATTACAATCGTCTTAATTCTCCATTGATGTCAGACGTTTCAAAGACACTCGTTCATAATCGATTCTTATTTATTACTACCCACTGTTATACTTCGTTTCATGGCTGTCGAGAGCCCTGTCGAGTGTAAGAAATCGAAAATACCTGATCGATGATCGAGGCAGGCGAAATTTTTAGGGAAAAATACCTGTGCTTCCGAGGAAACTGTACTGTATGTTCCTGGGCTCGGAACCCGGGGAACCACCGTTCACGGAGAAGTACACGACGTAGTCGCGGAACTCCTTCTCGTAGATGTAAACACTGCTCGGCTCGTAGTCCAGGCATTCCCACGACGACCAGGACATGACTGAACAGTCGCTATCCATTGCTAGATTTTATTATCAATAAAGCGAATGTCTGAGAGAATACCGCGATTCGTTTGATACGCTAATGGCCGCTTTGTTGACACGATGCGTTCGCTGTTAACCTGTTAACCGGGAATGATGCGTTAATCTAATGAGTTATTGGAGTTGCTGATGCTTCAAGTGCAATCGTTTATCTAGACAGAGATATATTGTGCTCTTGATACGCCTTTGTCAGACTCTTTTTCGAGATCTTCGAGAAGCTTCGTTTCTAAATTTTTATTAAATTTCTGACAAAATTTTTGCGTCGGAATTTATGTTAATCGCTTGTACTATCGATAAACTCACAGAGTGTATTAAAACAGTCCAGTGTTTCTGTGACAATTGCCTGACGACGTGTGTACCACGTCGTTGGCGATTCTGCGACAAAATCATTACGACGTGCGTGACACGTCTTTCCTTTAATTTTAGCTACGAAGAAATTTGTTTAATTTAAAATTCCCGCCTTTTTAAAAATACACCGCGATAATCACGTTTTTGATAATTAAAACGATGTGAAAATTCCGTGATTACGCAAATTCACTTTTCCGCGTCGTTTTATCTTATCTGGAGATCTATTCATAGCAATTGCTAACTCCTATTTCCCTAATCAAAGTGAGAAATTAATTAACTCGTTCAACCTACATTTTCGTGTCTATAATGGAAGAAAAAATTCAACGAAGTGGAGAAAAATGCAATATTGGAGCTGATTCTATTTATTTAAGAGAATGTTATAGGTTAGGAACGAAAAAGATATTTTAATCCGGTCTTTGAGGAAAATACTTTAACTCGGATCGATTTAAAATTCCCGCGCTACGACTTCTGCGAAGCAATTAGAAGCCGTGGAATAACTGCAACGTTTAATGGCGAAAAATCCGGTGGTCTCTCGACTCGAACTTTTAACGACGCCGATTTTAACGGGCCCGAGTCGTAAATCTGGTGCAATTAGAAGACTATGAAAATTCAGGTTCGCAGCGGGCATTAGCATACAGCGTGCAAGGTGAAAAGAAAATGGAGGAAGACGAATGGAGAAACGCATGGCCAGCACCTGCGATGGTAATTACGCCGCCGGTTGATCGATGGCGCTTCGTTAAGCCGCGCAAAAAAGGGCGCGAACATTTGAAAGGACAAAGTCGACCAACGACTCTGCGGCCCGTTTTTATAATTAGTTTTCCGAGTACTTTAACCAAACACTTAGAACCGTCGATACTATCTTCGAAACTGTCGTTTTACCTTGCAATATTTCACGTTTTTCATCTTTTTTCCTAATTAAAATCGCAAATATCGCAATTATGAGAAAATTAAATAAAATTTAACTCGTGAATATTTTATAACGAAGTTTTACGCTTTAAAAATCGTTGGTCCTGTGGTAATCGACCATCGTGAAGAAATATATTCGCGATTTTAATTTTTCTACGAAAATTATGGACGAATAATTCGATTATGAATAGATTAAGCCTAATTTTACGAAGAGGTTTATATCTATGCGAATAATAGAAAGTTAACTAGCGAAGATGATTAATATGATTTTCGATATAGTTTCTCTTGGCACAACTATTTCATCGTGGATCAGTATGTCCGCATTATCGTCTTTTTTCTTAAAATTGAGATGAAAGTAGCGCCACTGGCTGATAATTTGGACGTAAAAGGATCGAGGCTAATTTGAGACAGATGTGAATATTCGTAGAACACGTACACAGCATAGAGAGCAATGCATAAGTGTGTCATCGAAGTGAGAATTTAATGATTCCGAGATACCTCGTACTGAACTAAACTTCTCGAATAACCAACTGTATTCCCATATTTAAGAAACTGAACTAATTTTATTGAATAAATTACGAGATTATCTGTACCTGAAACCAGTTTTCGTGTTTTTGAACGTACTCCTTTTTGTGCATTACAAATTAGGCGAATAGCTAATTCGACATTGATAATTTGATAGAATCACGATAGACCCTGGACTTCGTTTTTTCCCGCGCTTTTTACGCTCTATCAGTGCGTGTAATTTAGGAATAATTCTGATAAATCGAAGTGAAAGCAAATAGCAAATTTCTTCGAAGATCTATACAAGAAGATCTATACAAATTTTATAAACGCGTATCATTGCTATGTGTTTTAATACTAAATCCATCACATTTGAACCTAACCTAACCTATAAAAAAATTAGTTTACAAGTTGTATACTAATATACTATATTATACTGTACTATAATTAATTACATTACAATTTACATTAGTAAACAAGTATAAAATATCCATTATCTTCCAAGCCAACAAACTTATTATTTATTTTTTATTTTTTATCCTCAAATAAAATACTCAAAAAAATTTATTTTTCACTCTACTAAACATTATTTTGTATATTTATTAGTCTCCTTGAATTGACTATTCTTTGCACTCGATTGTAAGAAATTTAACCCTTTGCACTCGAGAGGTGAGCTTCAGTCACCATTTCATAAAATTTGGAAGATCGATATTAATTAATATATCAAATTTAATGCAATGTAACAGTGTGCGAGGTATCGAAATCAAATAATTCTACAATTCTATTATTATACAGTTCTTTATTTACTGCTCAAAAAAGTATCGTCAGCCTTTTAGTAAAGAATCTTTGAATTTCTACCTTTCTCTAGCCAAAAGTCGTCGAGAGCAAAGGGTTAACTTTCAGCCAATTAACTTAGAATAGAATAGAAATTTAATTTTTGGTCATTTAAATGAATTCGATGGAAGTATACACGAATTGTCAGTATCTATCTTTAATCCATTCCTCTGCTTCGCAATGATGACTTTGCGTTTTCGTTTCTCGATGCATAATCGATTACAAAATCGAACGATGATCCCGTCGAGTTGAAAAGGGTGCAATTAGCCAAGGATTTTTTGCAGACAACATCCGGATCGTTTCATCCATTTAATAATCACGATCGATCAATAAATTAGGCAACCGAGTCTACATCGTCACGATGAGGTCACTCGTTGTTTCGTTTGATACTTCTTGTCGAACTCGTTCCTACGTTCCACTCGAGATTGACTTTGTTCATTCGTCATTAATCACATGGAAATAAAGAAAAAATAAATTTCGATGCTAATAAAATTTATAAATATTCGAATTCAATTACCAACTATTACGAATAATTTCAATAATCGTACGATTATTTCAAATCCATCGATCACTCGACGAAGAGATTTACTGATTCGAATCATGAACTGATTAGAGGCTTCAGGCTTTAGATATTGCAGTTGAAGGAAGACTCGATATTATTTAGGAGAAAAAATTGGGATCATGGTTTTAAGAGATCCAAGATAGGTCGAGATCTTGGTCGAGGACAAAGAAAACTGGATTCGCCATTTTCTACCGAATGTCCTTGAACAAGTTCCTAAGGACATCTATTGCCCACTGTTAAAAACTACACCTTGGTATACAGATCTACGATACCATTCGACAAATATTTCATTCGAGAAAAATACTCCAAGCATTCGATCTCAGTCGCTAGAAACTCTGTTGCTTCGCCAAATCTTATCGATGTTCGATATATATATCGATCGACTAGATGTTGGAGGAAGAAAAAAAATTCGATAAGAAGTAGAGATATCTAGCTGCTTGAATATTGTAAGAAATTCGTAAATCTTGATCGATGGTTAAAAGTGATTTCATTGGAATTGTGAATCATTAGTATGAAACCTTTTCATGTACATATTTATACATACATGAACATCTGCCTTGTATATTTAAAAAATATACTATTTATATGATATTAAATTAAATTGTATTAAACTCTAAAATTATTATATTATTAATATTTATTAATATTTAAGCTATAGTACATTGAATTATTAATCGAATGTCAAAGTAATTAATGGCAAATAATAAAGAATGATACCAAGTGGCTGTAAGCATAAGTATAATAATAAAGAAATAATGGAATGTCGCAGGACCAGAATAGAATGTTTTGAAAAGGAACTTTTCGACTACAAAAGAAGGAGAAACAGAATGCCAGTGACTTTCTACCACGGGCCGTGCTCGTGTTTCGTGCGGGTCAGCCTTGAGGTCTCCAGGCGACATTGACTCGCTCTTAGGATGCTTCGCGAGTAACGACGCAGCGAATAAATAACTAGGGAACTGGGGAACAAGCTTCGTAGCGTGTAGCAACTGATCGAGAATTTAAATAAATAGATCCGAGTCGATTGCGATAATTTCCTATTAAACTTGGTCGTCATCGACGACAGCTTCTGAACCTCTTACTTGCAAACGTCAAACTGCATAGGAGTCAGAATCTTGACAAATATCCAAGAATCGTTGTTTACGAGGAACAAATGTTGGGAAATAACGAGATGGAAATTTTCGAACAGATAAATTTCGAGATAACCTAACCATTTTCACGAAAAATATTTTTCCACGAATATTTAAGAAACACCGTTTGTATCTTGTGAAAAATATTTCGTCATTTACTTCGAAAGATTTCCAAAATTATAAAAAGGTAATTAAAAAAATTAATTATAAATAATTATAACTATAAAAATGATAAAAAAATTATTATACATAAAAAAGAAACGTTAGAAAATAGTAAGACAAGAATTGCCAATCAAATACCTATTACGTCCAAATATTTAATTAAAAAAGTATTTAAAAATATTTCTCGACGAATTTCTATTCGTCTCCATTGCGAAATTATAATCCGCAACTGTGTTCTGGGTTTTCGTTTCGTTTCGATGAATATTCATCGCGATTAAAACCGACGTGCTTAATCCTTTCTTAAAAGTCAACATTAAGAGTGATTTTAACGAGGAGCACGTGAGTACCAAGAGCTGACTCGACTCTCTCGTGTTTAGTTACTTCGGTTACAGAACTGTGGCGTAGAAAATGCTGCACGAAAAATTTGCGCGTCAAGAGGAAGAGGAAAAGCCAACCGCAACAGAATATATCTACTATTACCTATATCACGTTAGCTGACACAGCTCGAAGCCTTGTTTCCCTCGAGTGCAAACATAAAGATAACTCGAAACTATACTTACGATACCGGTAAAAGGAAAACAAGAATTATTTCTATCACCTTTTACACTTCTATAAAGCGAACAAACTATGCTAAGATTTGAGAGATTGGCTACACTATAAATCAGTGAACAAATTGACAAAACTTGTCATTATTATCGATATACTTACACGTAGAATAATGGGAATATAATAGTTCGCAATTTCGACTTCGAGAGAACGCGATGGCGCTCGGAGCCTTATGTTGTTTGAAACGGTACTATATACTGGCCCGCGATGACCGCCGCTATAGTGAAAAAAGGTATGCTTCAGATCAGAGCTTTAGAGGATTTGATCTCTTAAATCGAGATAAAAGAGAAAAATTAAATTGTAATAATAAAAATTCGAGTCGAGAAACCATTTTCATATATACACTATTCTAAATTTTTATTAGGTAACAGAAACTATAGGATGTTTGCCTGAGAGTTTTTAAACGAAATATATTTGAGGTTAGAAAACGTGAAATAATTCTGTCACTCGGATATTCTATATTTCCATATTTCCGTCCTTTCATTACGAAATGAGTATTATACACTCGAACATCTTGTGTATATTGACACAACAGACGAAACGTATCATGTCGATTGTCGAATAGAAGCGTGAGATAATTTAGAAAAATCCTAAAGGAATAAACCTTGGAAATTATTTAATATTCCCTCTTCGTACCAAAAGAAGAGAATAAGAAAATATTACACTTATATCACACGTCTTATCCTTTCTTGTTATCAATGGTACGATTCTTTTGAAAATATAAAACGATCACTTGACACTATAAATGTTCCAATACATTGGCGTTTCCTATCTGATTGTTGTCGCTCTGTCGATTCGAGTATCGAATATTCCATCGTATAGGTATATACTTTATACTACATTCTCACGATATAAAACTCGTTTAATACTTGTTCAATGATCTTTCGAAGGTACAATCGCGAAGGTTTATAATTGGCGAATTTCCCGGTTAACAGGTTAGGAAACGAAGCGATACCGGCTAGACGAAAAAGAACGTCGAGCGCCACCCACTCTTCTCACTTCACGTGGCTCCGCGCGTAGACACACTACGTTGTCATCGAACAAAGCCAATACTTTCGATTGCGATTGAAAACTACGACGTTTCTGTCACTGCACTGTTTAACCTCGATTCGATACCAGATCTGTTACACTACGCGTAGAGAGCGAAGGAAATTGGAAAGTATCGGTGATAAACGACGTTCACCGAAAAATAACACCGAATGAAGCGGTTCATACAACGAGACGCGGCGAACGCCGTGACTAACGCGAGTCCCACGGTCGACTGACTATCGCACAGCCATGTTACAATCGCGTCATCTTTGGCGCCATTATTTAATTTTAATAGCGCGTCTTTTATCGACGCGGATCTGTTTCAAGCGGCTTAGCAGGACTTCCACGAATCATTTCGCTGTGGTAGAGAGACGGATCGTTGGGTAGTGTAATTTTATACATTATTCAAGAGTACCAGAATCATTTTGTCCGTTATATAAGTATATATAAAGTAAAGTTTGTATATCATAAATATTATTAAAAAAATATATATATACATTTCAGATAAGAACACGTAGATTTTAGAGATATGTAGGTATCTTAATAGCAACGAGTGTGTAACCTTAATCTACGGATTTAGATTTATGTTTTAACCACACCCAGGGCCGTATACACCTGCATCACTACCGATCTTGAATTTCAGATAGGGAATTGACATTTAAAGCTTCTGTTCGTGATTATCCAAATTGCACAGTATTAATTGCACCTATATAGTGAACAGCATTGCACTGTATAGTCACTGTGTAGTTACTGTATAATTAGGCATCAGAAAAATTTATTCTGCAACTATTAAAAATTAAAATGTAGACTTTTTTCAGCAAGTTGGGTATATCGTGATACTACTAAATTCAATGTCAAAGCACCGAAAGAAAAAAAAATTTCCAAATAATTTAGCCAGTAATTAATTTGGCCACGAATTAATCATTAAATGACGATTTACAATTACTCAAAAATAAAAGTCAGGTTATATTACTAAGAATCAGATATCAGAGTTTCGACAGCGACACGACTACGATATTTGTAGCAAGCTTCCGGTTTAATTCCCCTACTTAATATTATTTTTGCAAAGCCGTAGATGAACGTGGTGGATAAAGGTGCTCTAAATGCGATAAAAATCCATACGATTCTCAAAGTGTTCCAAGTATCAACGCAGATAACACACTACTATGTTTGCCAAACAGAAGACGGCAGATATAGCTTGCAAGAAATTAGTTTGGAAATGTTTGTGTCGAATCAATCCAACTCAGATTAATCACAGAACCAATTCGGTTCCTCTTAATCATCCCCTACTGATCAATTTCCCGGAACTTTCGTAGAGTCTTCGTGGCCACAAACGAATATTTATTTTAGCGACAATACTAGCCAAGTGAAAATTTTTTAATCATTAAAATGATCAAAAAATTATTAAAATTGACCGTGATAAATACAGTCAGAGTTCTATTTGTATTACAAGAAATTTTGATTAATTTCCCACGGCTAATTTTCCCTGTTCTCAGAGGACACGCGACAGCCATCTTGAAATTAATTAATGAGCGTTTGGTAAAAAAGTTTTGGGATTTTAATCGACGTTTGATATCGAGTTCTGCCATGCAACGATGTTCCAGTCTCGAGAGCACGATATCTCATAGATGTAAAGCGAAACCAGTTCCAGTTGAGACGTATCACTGATCCTGCCATTAATCAGCTCGATAAGCAACTGTGTATTAAACAACGATAGAAGAGTCGGATCATGAGTCCATAGACCTCGTTCACTGATGCATGGACGATGAAGAATAATAACACACGTGACTGATCTATAAGAAAGAGTTCGTTGAGTAATATTCTTTTAAAGGACATTCAACTTTCCTAACCTCTTGTATTCCTTCTTAATTAGGTACCCTTCTACCATCTATCATCTACCATTTTATTTAATTTATCTTCTTTTAAATTATTTTTTTGTAGACTATCTCTTGACCTCGACTTTCTGTTATTTTATTTTCGATTCCGATTAAAATTGTATTTCCTATATCAGTTTCGGAATATTCCAGTTCTAGTAGTACTTGTCTTCTACACTCCACTCAACTCGTGGATTAATTCTAGTGGCGGAAAGAGAAATAAGAATTTCACTGCTATTAGCTAACTTGAAAAATGGAGGCAAAATGGAGAAACCTTGAATAAGTTTGGAGGAAGATCCGATGGCCGATAAGAAAATTTTTCTTGGCAGACGGCCACGCAGTCTGCAGGTGAATTCGAGAAACGAAGCTCGACACGGAAGATAGAAGGAGATCGAAGAAGATCGAAGGAGATCTAAGAATCGAGCACAGGAATTTCTGCCGCGTTTCCACGATAACTCGAAGGACAAAACTTTCCGTCATTTCCTCGAGCGAAGTATTCTATTCGCTCCTCTAACTATACTTTTAACAGTCCTAAAATCTCAATTTTTAGTTATTTATCAGTATATATTAACACTGTGTCTAAAATAAGTTAAGTCTGGACGTGTTATTAGCTGACATTAACAATTACATGCACGCTGATGTTTCATACTGCTTCTTATCTCTCCATCTCATTCCATCTCGATGCATCCCGTTTGTCTTCTCTGTCACTCGATCGTACATAACCCTACTTGTTTGCAAATACACAACCTTCAGTCAATAATGAAAATTCATGTGCCCTATTTTTTATTCTGTTACAGAAGGTCGACTTACAGTAATGTCCCCTTTAATGTCTACACACTAGGCCTATAATCTATTCGATAATTTAGACAGGTGACTTCCGAGACAGGAGAAAGAACGAGCGCGAGAGAAACGTCGGCATATACACAACGCGTACGCGACAATGACAGACGAATATCGACGACAATTCGCGAGCCCTGTTCGAAGTGGTGGGGATGAAGGTGGATACAGAAGTAAGCAGAAAACCGAACGCTTGGATGGACAGTGGTGTGTTACGTTGCAACCAATCAGAGTCGTATTTTTATGCTTAGCCATCTCCTCTCGCAAGTATAGTATAGTCTCAGGTTTAAAACTACAGTAGTCGACGCGTTTGAGTCTACAATGTAGAACTATGTCTGGCTGTTTATCCTGGAAGGTGACTTCTGAGAATTCGAGCGAGCAAATAAGAAATAATGAGCGAGTGAGACATCGATACCGCAGGCAGAGTATAACGCCTATGCGTTGGTATAACAACACGACATCAACGATATTCCGTGAACCCAATTCCAAGGAGTGGTGGGGATAGCGACGAAAGGCTCGAGTGGGTAGAAATACGAACGGTTACGCGGGCATATTGACCGTTAGTATTACGTAGCTTTAAGGAGCGAACGCATCGATATAGCATTAATTGAGACAAATATCGAATAAAGACTAATTCGTTTACCGAATAACTGGAGAAAATTTGTATGTCTTATACAAGCCAGCTGGTACTCTTTGTTAAGAGATTCCAGAACTAATTTCCGCTACAGGATTTCTAATTGGCGATGTTTGATCTCGGCACTGCTCGGTCGGTAATTAAAGAACGGTCCAGTTTCCGTAATGGAATTAAACAAAGTATCTCGCGGCAGGGGGAAACTTCGTCAACGACATCGTCGAAGAGGTCGATCGACTTTTCATCGCGAGTTCGGTCGATAAGGAAGGAAATTGGAAGCTCGTGAATTAATTCTATTTAGCCGTCATCGAAATCCGAATTCCATTCGAGGATCACACAAACGTTCCCGTTTCTGGCTTTTGTTCCTCGAAACTTTCCAACGAGATACATCCAGAATTTCTCCGTTCCAATGGACTTTCTTACTTAAGCGTGTCAATCGACTAAAGATGTCGTTTCACTCGTGATAGAACGCGGATGGAAAGGTTTCATTAAATTCGATCGCGGGGACGACGCGCTATAAACGTGTTCCGTCAGAAAATTTGAATATCGAGAATAAATGCTACGTGTAGTTCCTGGAAAATTCGAGAAACGAGGTGGATCACGTATAAGACTTGCTGCTGCCATGAAAATGATCGCTGATGTAAATGATAAAGATAAAGACTGAAACTGTTTATATATATATAATAATAATAAAATTAAAATTAATTTAAAAATAAATTAAAAATGATTATTTTTTTTTTTAGTCTGTCCTTCGACGTTGATGAAAATTCTGAGCCAATGATTCCTTTACAATCACGTACACAGAAACTGATACGATGGATTACGAAGCTCAAATGTTTGTGTTACATGGCTGAAATTACTTTGCCTCTTCCATAAAGTAAACTGAAATTTCACGAATACCTCGCGTCGTTTGCTCATATACACAACGCGTACGCGACAATGACAGACGAATATCGACGACAATTCGCGAGCCCTGTTCGAAGTGGTGGGGATGAAGGTGGATACAGAAGTAAGCAGAAAACCGAACGCTTGGATGGACAGTGGTGTGTTACGTTGCAACCAATCAGAGTCGTATTTTTATGCTTAGCCATCTCCTCTCGCAAGTATAGTATAGTCTCAGGTTTAAAACTACAGTAGTCGACGCGTTTGAGTCTACAATGTAGAACTATGTCTGGCTGTTTATCCTGGAAGGTGACTTCTGAGAATTCGAGCGAGCAAATAAGAAATAATGAGCGAGTGAGACATCGATACCGCAGGCAGAGTATAACGCCTATGCGTTGGTATAACAACACGACATCAACGATATTCCGTGAACCCAATTCCAAGGAGTGGTGGGGATAGCGACGAAAGGCTCGAGTGGGTAGAAATACGAACGGTTACGCGGGCATATTGACCGTTAGTATTACGTAGCTTTAAGGAGCGAACGCATCGATATAGCATTAATTGAGACAAATATCGAATAAAGACTAATTCGTTTACCGAATAACTGGAGAAAATTTGTATGTCTTATACAAGCCAGCTGGTACTCTTTGTTAAGAGATTCCAGAACTAATTTCCGCTACAGGATTTCTAATTGGCGATGTTTGATCTCGGCACTGCTCGGTCGGTAATTAAAGAACGGTCCAGTTTCCGTAATGGAATTAAACAAAGTATCTCGCGGCAGGGGGAAACTTCGTCAACGACATCGTCGAAGAGGTCGATCGACTTTTCATCGCGAGTTCGGTCGATAAGGAAGGAAATTGGAAGCTCGTGAATTAATTCTATTTAGCCGTCATCGAAATCCGAATTCCATTCGAGGATCACACAAACGTTCCCGTTTCTGGCTTTTGTTCCTCGAAACTTTCCAACGAGATACATCCAGAATTTCTCCGTTCCAATGGACTTTCTTACTTAAGCGTGTCAATCGACTAAAGATGTCGTTTCACTCGTGATAGAACGCGGATGGAAAGGTTTCATTAAATTCGATCGCGGGGACGACGCGCTATAAACGTGTTCCGTCAGAAAATTTGAATATCGAGAATAAGTGCTACGTGTAGTTCCTGGAAAATTCGAGAAACGAGGTGGATCACGTATAAGACTTGCTGCTGCCATGAAAATGATCGCCGATGTAAATGATAAAGATAAAGACTGAAACTGTTTATATATATATAATAATAATAAAATTAAAATTAATTTAAAAATAAATTAAAAATGATTATTTTTTTTTTTAGTCTGTCCTTCGACGTTGATGAAAATTCTGAGCCAATGATTCCTTTACAATCACGTACACAGAAACTGATACGATGGATTACGAAGCTCAAATGTTTGTGTTACATGGCTGAAATTACTTTGCCTCTTCCATAAAGTAAACTGAAATTTCACGAATACCTCGCGTCGTTTGCAGTGCATAACATAACCTCGCTATTTCAGTTGACCCAAAAATAACGCAATGTTCCAGGAAATACGCCATTCAAATTTTCTACCATTTATTCCAATTTAAACTCGAATCAACTTCGTCAGAAATCAACATGAATTAACGAAATCCCAACTATATTTAATTCGACGCAAACCGAGCTGAACGCAATTGAAATTAACTAGATCCGAACTGTATTCAATTTGACTCAATTTAAACCGAGTGTAATTCAAGTCAACTGGACTAAAACCGGGTTCAACTCGATTCAGTTCTACCAAAATGATGCTGAATTTAATTCAACTCAAACTAAGTTCAATTTAATTCAACTCGACTCGAGTTCGATATAATTCAATGCACACCGAGTCTAACTCGACGAGTCGATTAAACTTTAATTCGATACTTTTCGAACGATATTCCGCGAATATTCCCTTGCCATAAATCGTGCTGCATGTATTTAGGAAAAACCGCGATCTCCGATGAAGCTACAAACTCGGGGGTCTGTCCAAAATGGCCGGACAAATTCCTGGACTGCGGCTATCCAGTGGCACGACCACCGCGCGCCATCCCTCGGTAATTAGATAAATTTCCAAGCTACCGGCCGGGAATTCGAGCGACTGTCATTTGACAAATCCACGCCGGCCATTAAAGGCACGCGAGTACACACGGCGAGTGTTATTAATGCTCGCGGTACACGGATATTTGGGTTAGTCTCGCGGCCAACGTGGATTCCCCGTTTAATAAAGTGTTCGCTGGGAACCGTAGGGATACGGCTGGATTTAAATTTTCCACGTAATCTCCGCTCGCACGAACGATACCGACTCGCGTACCGTTCGTGCCGTGTGTTCAACCACTCTTCCACGAATTAACGGCAATATCGTGGCGGTTTAATGAAACGGTAACGAGAACTTAATCGTGGGAGCCTTCATTTCGAATTTCCATTCGTTTCGCTGATCGAATTACCTCCCGTTACGTGCTATCGTTAGCGCTATCGTTTCGTTGATCGTCCGTGCGGAATGTTCGATAGGTTAGGCCGGGAGTGGGGGGACGAAGGTCGGAGTAGGTGGCACTGCCTCTTTCGCGTATAACGAATGGCGAGCACGTAGTACTACGTTTACCTTTTATTGGAAAATGGAAGATATTGGAACGGTAAAAGGCTTTTTGGATCGACTCGCGGGGAAATTTTCAATATAGTACATGTTACGATCCTTTTGGGTAATCGCCGGAACGATGTTCGATGCATGTACCGCTACATTTCCAAGTCTAAGTCTCACGGTTTCCAAGTACGCGGTTTACGCGGCTTTTTCACGTATTTTCAAGTCCACGCTATTACATACGTATCTCCGTCACTCTTAATCTCACGTGAATTTAAAAAAGGGAGAAAAAATTCTTTCCACTTCTTTTTTTAATCATCCTTTTTCCCCGCGAGCTAATAATTTTGAAATTAACTTCCAAACGATGATTGAACGTGAAATTTCGAAACGTGATCGTTAACGAAAGTAGGAAAATGGCAGGTACAGCGCAGTGAGGAATCGGTACGTTCCGGCGTCCAATTCGAATCCACGATCAGGACCGGACGACGTAATAATTTATGCTCCCGATTATACGTCACTGAATTATTCATCCAACGTTAAACATTATTTACGAGCGCACGTCGGTTCCACAATCGGGGAGACACACTTTTATCCCTCAATTTGCATTCGAAGCAAGAATTCGAGCTACTCATTTTTCCTCGGTGCCATCCGTTCGTCCGCCACGGTAGTTTTAGCCAAGTATCGATTCCAGCAGGCCGAACGCGATGCACGTCACCCAATCTTCCGTTTCGGAACGCATCGACATCTATATCTAGTCGAAATCGCGAGGAATTATACGGACAGTTTATCGGTTACCGAGTAATCGCGTATCGAGTATTCGAGGCAGTGAGCGTTAATATTGATAGTCGGCACGGTTCATTAAAGCGAGCTAGTATAATTACTTACTAAGCCTCATAAGCGATAACTGTTGCGATGATGAATATCTCATCGTGATTACAAGTAAACTAATTTTTGTTTCGTTTCTATATAAAGCGATCCCTAAATGGATATATGATAATAATAAGTGATAAAATTGGCCAGAATATTATTATTACACAAAAATGAGTGGAAAAGGAAGAATAAACTTTTTTCGTTCGGGGCTTCGTTTTCAAGATAATCGAGTTTGAAATAAAGGTCGCAGGCAGTCAAACTGCGCGCGCTGGGTGGGGAGATAATCGAGTGCGCGGGCACCCGGCGAATATTCAAACTCGATTTCCACGAAAACGAAGACTCGAATTAAAAAAATTTACTCTTCCTTTTTAACCCGTTTTTACCCGTAGAATCATTTCCTATCGATTTGTCGCAGCTCGTTCTCGTTTTTCGAACAGAAATCGTAAATTTCTTCCGAGTTCTTTCGCCTTGACTCTACTTCTGTCACTACCGTCATCAATTTGTTTTTAGCCAGTCATAAAATAATTTCGGAAATAGAAACTTAAGGTCACTTCGCGATATGTCGTATCTTACCTATTTACTTCATAAGATATTTTAAACCTCTTTCGCGGAAGGCAGACGGCGTTGCACGGTTACAAGTTACATCGGTGGAGACACATTTCGCTTTATGATCTCCCTGGAGGAGACTATAGTATCCAGAGCCACTCTACACGCGTCACGAAGGAGCGCAATAACTTTCCTCCTATTTAATTTTAATTTCCACCGTCCAATATATCTTGCAACGAGCCTCGTGTTTCAATTAAGCTCGGCTTCGTAAACTTCGTCAACTTCGCGGAATATCGCTACGGAGAGGACCGGTAACTTAACCGGTACAAATTTGCTCAGGCCGTCTGGTCGCGTTAAAAATAACCGTGTTATAATCGAAGAACGAAAGTTAGCAGTAAAAATAACGAGCATCGACGCGTTCGATACTTATACCGGGTGTCTCCACTTTCTTACGAATTTCTCTACCGCCTTGGAAAAATCTACTTTCTCCGTTCGAAAAAATTCATTTTCTTCGCACTACTACGCGTACCGTATCAATTAAATTGGTTTCAAATATTTTCCTTTCGCGTTTACTAAAGTTTCACCCGCGAGCAGGTCAATTGGCCGAAATACGTGGAAAATATCGGTACGATGTAGAAACTTAGGCATCTCGAATTAAGGCAGGACTGGAATTCGAAATTTTCTTTCCTACATTTTTAAAGCAAACGATATTCGACAAAAGGAGCACTGACGAGTTATTTCCAAAAATTTTCCAGACACCGCGGGCTACTAGTGCAGGTTGGTACCGAGAACGTCCGCCAGGCGGCGCTGACAAGCGGCGGGAAGCGGCTTGGATAATCCCACGAGAAGAATGTCAATTAATGGCCTGCTGGCGCGAGCGCGCGAAGCGATCGATCAAACCTGGCATTTGTGCCACTTTAAGAAAGTAAGTCAATGTAATTCGCAATGAGTAAGGTTGTTGCATACGCGTCGTCTAAGCGCCTAGGATCGACGGAGACCTTCGAGGCTCCGGATCGCCATCTGCACGGTCGCCGGCACCCGATTAGCCGTTCCTCCACCGATCCCTAGCTTCCGCGTGGCAAACGGGCCCGTGGAATCTCGAGCACAATGCCCATGTTATCGGGCCACTGGATCGCTTTCGACTTTCACCCGGCATTTTCTTTTTTCGCGGTGAAAATCCTTCGTTTTTTTTTTTTTTTTTTTTTTGAGCCGTCACGACGCCTAACGATCCAGCGACGCGATCTGCCATGGTCTAGCTAGGGGGCGCTCTCCATGCTGGCCCGATGGATCGAAATGCAGGGAACGAAAGCGGAGATTAATTGTCGGAGATAATGCCGCGATTACGCGGTGTATGAACGCGAGGTGAAAATGAGAATTCCTCGGGAGTTTCGTTTTCGAGATGAACGACTGTGAATGGCGCTCTGTTTCAACCGGATTGGTAAGTTTGATCATTGAGATGTAATGAATCTTGTCCACTGCTATCTCTTTCCGTTTTTATTGCGGAACTCTCCACTTGTCGCCCGTGTACATTTAAATGTATAAATGCGTGAACAGGTGTATTATGTAATTATATTATAAACATTAATTATCTACATATATCGGGGGTCGATCCTTGAAATTCGAGAATTTCAATTTTTGAGGGTATTCACGATGTCGAAAGCGAAGAGGATTTGTGATAAAAAGATACCTAGACCTTGAAACTTCTGCCAGGGATTTATCGATAATGATACAGGGTACATCAAACTATCGTGATACTGATAAAAACTTGTTCGTATCTAATACACGATCGAGTCTATATTTATCCTCGGACTTTTTCCCAACTTCACCTATACATTTTCAAAACCTGCGTTTTACTTCGTGGTATTATTTCAAAACCTCGGCACCAACGCACGATGTACAATTAAATCTGTTAAAAGTCCGTAACGCAGCGTTCGAATGGTTTCACGAACGTCTGTAATTAAACGTAACTAGCTATGTATGTCCATCCTCCTCTGCCATTATAAAACGGAACATCCAATCAAAATTTTACCCAGTCGCATTTAGGACCCAACATAACCTAACACCCAAGTACGCGTAACTATGGAACCTATTTCTTAATTTTTATTTCGACAATTTCATTCCGCCATTTTGTTTAGAAATCTGGTCGAATGAAAATGGCTACTCACCCTTGGTGAATTCGTCCACCGACTCGAAGCGTCCCTCGACCTTGTTCTTGGACGAGTCCCAGTCGAAAGGCGTCGCGAATCCATGATCGACGCTGCGACTCTTGCTCCTGAGAAAGGAGAAGTTTAATTAACGATTAGTACGATAAAGGCGCGCTTTCACTGCGCCAACGACTCTCTATTTTTAAACACGTCCGCCGCCGACGACCACGAGTTTCGAAATTTCTATCGCGGCCAAAGCGGGAGCACAGCGCCGCGGCGGTGAACGACGCAACTACTCGCGTGTCGCGTTCTCACAATTTTTTCCCTTCTGCAAAAGCGGATAACCAGTCAGGCGAGACGCGATGCAATTTCACGATGCAACGAACCATGCGTCGTATAAACGGACCCTACAAGACGAATCCGCGGGACGGTGGCGAAGATAGCGGGGGCAACAATGGGGCTTCCGTGAATGAAATTACCGGCTGCACGAGGGAAAAAAGAAAGGGAAAAAGGAGCGAGTGAGAAAAAAAAAAGAAACAAATTTCACGAATGGAGGAGCACGAGGCGCGAACGAGTTATCTGATGTTGCAACAAGTACGCTGCATCGATGAGTGCGTACTCGTGGATTCGCGCAATCGCTGAGGATTTGCAATTCTTCTTAACGAGGGTTTCGTCCGTTACCTGGAGAAACATTGGGATTTAATATGACAAGATACGACGATGATATCGAGACCGGTAAATAAAACGAAGTATTAAATATACGTAATTTTTAGGTTAGGTAGTGTTGCACGGGTTTAAATATATTTGACATTAATCGAGCAATTATATCAATAAATGATATTAACACACTGCACGCCGATTACAGGGATCAAATTTTCGATGGAAAATATAGTATATCTACTGAATTCTAAAATTGAAGTTGAATAAAAGAAGAATATGGTGGCAAGTGTCTACGAGCATGCAATATCACGAGGCGGTCGTACAATGTGTTGATCGTGGAATAATTTATATAAAGATACGTGCAAAGTGCCCAGAAGGTTGATATAATTTATTAAAATATAAAAATAAATCGAAAAGAAATGAACTTTTTTCCTTTCAGCCTTTGTTCCCAAGTAAATCGTGTTTGAATATTCGCGCTCTGGACTAGCTCCCCACCTATCGCGCTTAACATGGCTGCCGTTGGCGCGAAAATTCAAACTCGATTTTTCGTGAAACGAGGATTCCGATGGGAAAACCGTATTCCACATTTTTCGTTTATTTTTGCAAGCAGAATAATTATCCAGTGAGTTATACCATGTGTTCCGAGGCACTTTGCACACTGCTTACGATTCGTGGGACGAATATTGGAGCTTTTGGAGTTGTACGTACCTGAAATAGGGTACTGTGAGATTTTCAGTGGACCTCGAATGCGTGATATCCTGGGACATTCGTCTGGACCTAGGGTGCAACAAACAATCCAAAACAATAGCGGTGAGTTTACATGCAACTGCGTGCAAGAATGCTTAAAATAAAAGTAACAGAAATAAAAACGTCGGGCAATGAGGATTAATTTAAATCGGAGAAAATTGAACGATTTTTCGTTGCATATATACTTTGCTTAATTTGCTATGTCACGTGCAAATTCGCGTTCATTTTTCTCCAAACTGGGGGAACAGGGGTATGTTGAATAAATGTAAAATAAAAGAGCGTATAATAGGAAGCGTTGAACTAAAAATCGGTCTGCGGTTGCCAAGGGAAAACTGTTTTAAATATAAGCAGATAATATGACAAATATGACGGCAACTACATACATTCGATGCTCATGCTCAAACGTCAAAAAAATATCCGGTTGCATTATAGTTTCAGCACATATTCATCTTACCGATTCACGTCATAGTCACTGGCACAATCGGGTAAAATCCTGTGCGATTATGCTCGATAAAACTGTTGCAACGTAAGCCTCGTGTAATTACGGATATACTTACATAATTACGTAGGGTCATCTGTAGTCGTATAAGTTACTTATAGTCGAATGAAGACTTATTCAATAGGTCAAAATAACTGGACGTATAGTCATGACTATAATATAGCAACACGTGTTTCCGACTAGTAGTCATGTACAAGATTGCTTATAACCGCGTTCAGTTACATGTATAGTCACGACTATTACGTGTAGTCATTTATAGTCATTTAAGTGGACAAGTGGCCACAATTAAATTCAATAACGACGAAATTGCGCATAGTCACAATGTGTGACTATTGTAATGACTATCACAGTCACACGAATGTACATACGATTTGCCTATTCGCAATCATGCGAATTTGCATATTACTATTTGTGGTCACGCAAATTCCCAGTACGACTATTTATAGTCACGCAAATTTGTGAATGACTATTTATAGTCACGCAAATTTGTGAATGGCTATTTATAGTCACGCAAAATTGTGAATGACTATTTATAGTCACGCAAACTTGCGTTCGACTATTTACAGTCACGCAAACTTGCGTTCGACTATTTACAGTCACGCAAACTTGCACGCGACTAGTTGTAGTCTCGCAAATTTGCATACGACTAGTTGCAGTCTCGCAAATTTGCATACGACTAGTTGCAGTCTTGCAAATTTGCATACGACTATTTGTAGTCCCGTAAATTTGCACACGACTATTTGTAGTCACGCAAGTACATTTTCACTACTAATTGTTCCTAATATATAGTCAGCCATGAGATAAACGAAAGATAGATACACAAAAATTAAAGCATCGCATTCTCATTCGAACGACACTATTGTTCGCATAATATCGAGAAATACCGTGGAAAATATATCGCCATATGTCCGGACGCGATAGGTCGATTATGGAAAGATCGAAATGGATATTCCTGGACGAGAACTGCAGTCGGCTCAGGTCGGTTTGAAACGGCATATCAGCGCTGTCACAGCTCCCAGCCGGCGCTAACTACCGGCGATGCTTTAATTCGATTACCGTCTACCATCCTGACGAGTTCACTCGTTACCGCGGATCAGCATCCGAGCGAACGTTTACTTCTATTTTCGATCTGGTCCCCGAGGCCGGATCGCGTATTTCTGCCCTCGACCAATCCGGTCGTAGTTTCTTAACGGATAAATCTTTCTGTGTGCTGGTTTACTCTTTGCCGATAAAATAAACTCCGATTTCTTATTCCAGGTTTCAAGTAAATTCCACAAAAAACTCTAACACGAAACTACCGTCTCTAATTCGAATTTACACCGCGCGTCTTAATTCGCGAAATTTGAATACAAAAAATCCGTCCCAAACATAATCCTTATTAATTAATTCCGGGCGTATCGGGTTCAAGTAAATCCCATTTAATTCAACGATTAACGCTTTTAATCCGAATTTATTTTGGACTGAAAAGAAAAAAAAATTGGTTTCTGATATAATCGTGGCAACGAATTGCACGCGAATTTTGAGTCATGGAGCAATAAACACGTCACCCGCGTAATCCGTGAAATAAAAAGGCAGTATTACACACCTTTACTCGACAACGTGTTGTAAAAATGTTTGTCCGGTAATTCGAGCCGAACACGAGCAAAAGTTCGCATGTAAATCCCATGAAGCACGACGACGGGGTCCGGGGTTCGGACCAGCTTGCGTAAATCACCGGGTATTTTCGAGCAGCAGCCGCCCCTGAACGAAGTTGAGGCAGCAAGACTCGCTGCAATGGCAGCCGGATGTCCCTTGGCTGGAGACAATGATGGAACTTGCGACGAGATCGGGTCTGGCATCGTCGGCTCATATTTTTGGAAACGTACAGGGTGTCACGTTTGGCAGACTGCCTCGTTAACAGACGAAACGATCGCGCGGCACGAGACACCGGGAAGGATAAATAAACAGCGCAGAGCGGGGCTTAGACGCGTAATTTATGCTCGGCACTCTTTGCTCTGCCAAAATTTCGACAAACGTAATCGTTGATATTTCGAACGATACGGCTGAATAAAGGTTATGTCGCTTTTAGTAGGTTCCAGTTGCGCACAGGGACGAACGAAGCGCGTAGGAACGCGTGGTAGAATTTCATAACTCTATAAATACGTGGTGCAAGAGCACAGTCGATAAGGTAGGGAGCGCGCGGTGAACGGAGTATAAATAATGAATTTGATTCTCGAGCCAATCGACAGGTCCAAGGAAAACATGCGACAACTTTAGTCTTTGGGTAGCGTGACGAGTATGAAATATTCGTGAAGACACCGTTTCGACGACACTGCCCGCTGTGCTGGTCGGAAATATTGGATCTAAAGTCCCGGAGTCTTAGGGACCCTAGAAATTCTAGGAATTTTAAAGGCCTCAAGGATTCCAGGCACGGGGAGTGATCTTAAAGCGGGAATGCGAAATAAAATAAGAAAACGTTAAGAATAATCGTAAAATATCGTGAAACGTGTAATAAAATTTTGTAATCTATAAATTCTAGTAATTTCTTTTTATTTATATTGTGCTATCAAACTTAATTGCGGAAGACATGGGGAACTTTTTATATGTAGTATGAATATTATTAGTCGATGAGTTCTGATTAATTAAATTTTTTCTATCACATGTACATACATATTCTCATCCTCGAAATACAATATGAATAAATTAGCATGAATTTATTGGGGAGACTTATAGAATGGAAATGGAAATATAGCTGCAATTTGTAAATAATTTATGAATTATTAAATATGCTGTCAATGATATATTAATATTATTAATAACAAATTTATCGCGATATAAATTTATAATGGAAGCGAAAAAATTAATAAATCATTGCGTATCGTAGTAGGAAGGAAATTATCCGTGGGTTCGGTAACGATCGGGTCTTTTCGGTTCGTCTTCGGCAAGCAGTCGCGTCTATATAAGGACCGCGGATTCAAAGCAGCAGCTCATTTGTCATTTCAACTTCGAGTCGGATGGATCTAAAACTTTTAATACGAGATGTACAATTCACAATTAAATAACTTTTACAATTAAATAGTTTATAATTAAATAATTTACATTATTTATCAACGTTGCAATTTGTCGATTCGATTAAGTATTAATTAACAATTTATTACAGTTATACATAATATAATTGGCTAATATTTCGGGAACAGTTTCAACCCCTACTCAAAAGTACCTGAGCAAGGAATTCCATAGATTCAAGACTAATTTAAGGAATCTACGAATTTCTGAAATTCCAGAAATTCCAGAAATTTCAGAGATCCTAAAGATACTATACACACCAAAGATTCCACTGCTGTTGAAGACCCAAAACACCAAGGAACCGAGTTCCAGGCCCCATGAATCCTATATACCATTGGTCTAGGGATCTCCAAGACCCTAAAGACTCGAAAAGACTAAGAACTCTAGAAACTCCTAACATTTTTCACACATCCCCTTTCAGAAGCAACTCCAATTCCTCTCATTTGTCAATATTGTCCCGCCTAAATCCAAAATAGACAGTACTGTGTTCTACGAGTTTAGATTCGTCAGTATCACGTTCGTAACACCAAGATGACCAGTATCGTATTCTATCAACGTAGGAGTTATCAGTATCGTATTCCATACCTTTGATACAAGCTGTATCACGTTTTACAAGCTTCTGATTTCGTTTGCATCGAATTGCACCAGCCCCCAAAGGGCCACCTGCATTCTGCATGGTCAATTACCTTGGTACCGATTCCCATGACACCCAGACATCCACCCATCATCTGCCATAATAACCTAGAACTTGTCAGAACTGTTCAATGACCTGTCACCGAGCTAGCGAGCTTCCGATCTCAGGATCTCCAAACAACTTCTCTTTATCGATGTCGAGAGATCAAGCTTATCGATCACCTGGTCCATGACAATCACCTAAAGTTGATCCAAATCACAGTTCGCTGAAAAATGCGATAATCGTTCGATAAAGCCGCAACATGGTAAATAAATCCGACAATGTCCTCTGCTATATAGTTTTTGGCCCTAGGATCTCTAACTGGAAGGCTTCTGGGACCTTCATGACACAAAGCTAGCCTGGAATATCTAATAGAATGATCCCCAAACCTACTCATGGTGAATTACTTTCAATTACAAAGTTTTGGAATACAGTGGATACGAAAATGGACTCGTGTCACGATATCACGAGATGGCACAGGCTTAGGACTTTTAGAGTTGGTTCTCTAGATTCGAAGGTTCCTTCGCTATATGGAGTCAGTGATTTGGTATATCATACTGTCACCTAGTCGATGACACATTTACGATTAGATAAAGAGGAATCACAGGGTTGGAAAGTAAACGAATCGACTATACAAGCTTCTGTTCCTTCGACTTTGCTTTCAAAAGTAGAGACAATAGGATAGAGGAGGTACTACTCAAATCCAGGAACCCCTAACCCGCATGAAACGAAACTACTCTAGGTCTCTGTTGTAGTGGATAGAGTGGTTTTCAGATGCATACGTATCGAAACTTTAGATTATAGCGAAAACTAGCAAACTATACTATGTATAGTATGCTATGTAAAGAATAGTGTACTAAGTAATAGTAATATTGTAGTAATAGTATACTATATAAAAAAGTATAATGTTTAACACAGTAAACGTCACGTTGGTTTTACATGCCGTTCCATTTGCGCCACAGTTAGCCGCCATGTGGGCCCTCCCGGGCCCTACGGACCAGCGAGGCCTGAACGAAAAGCCTAGCATCGGTCTCCAGGGACCGTGTTAAGAAAATATATCGAAATTTTTCTATCGATTTTTCTAATCATCAAGACACATAGACTACGAGACATACTTTTTTCTATTTCCCTAAAAACCTTCGATAGACATCCTGACCCAGATACCCCTACCAGTCGGCCATCTTCATCGGCCAGGTCTTGCACTGCATGCCTATTACTGGTCCGTTGAGAAGAAATTAAACCGGCTTATTAATTCGCGATCGTGCAAAATCGAAGATCCGCTCGGGAACGCAGCCACCTCGTTTATCGCACGGTAATTTCGTCGATGCTCGTCCCTGATAAGGCCCACCGTGACCATACGTGTCATCATCGCGATCACCGTTTACATGGATCGTTCCACAGTCGCGTTGCAAACCCGTTTCCACTGGGCGACGTAGAAGGCAGAGGCAGTGTCGCGGTCTCCACTTCCATCGGAAGGGAGAAAGGCGACTAGCTTCGAAGCCGCTTTGGAAATGCTCTTTCGAAATTTCCTTCGACACCTGTTCACGCGTGCTTTTCGATCGGAAACTTGGCTATCGCGAAAATCTTGATACACGTAATGGAAATTTTTCATTGCACGGTTGTGGGGAAATTGTGGTAGCAGTAATGGTACTTTTCGTGGATGATCGCGAGGTTTTCAATAGGTAATTGATGGAAACATTGTGACGGATATAATGGTCTTTTCGATCGGAAACTTGGCTATCGCGAAAATCTTGATACACGTAATGGAAATTTTTCATTGCGTTGACGGATATAATGATACTTTTTGGGAACAATTCGCAAGATTTTTCATCGAATTGTTGTCACGAGTGTGGTAATAGGAATAATGGTACTTTCCATAAATGATCGCGAGATTTTTATTAGGTAAATGATGGAAACATTGTGACGGATGTAATGGTACTTTTTGGGACCAATTCGCAGGATTTTTCATCGAATGGTTATCACGAAAGTGGTAATAGGAATAATGGTACTTTTCGTGGATGATAGCGAGGTTTTCGTTGAACAATTGATAGAAAAATTATGATGGACATAATGGTACTTTTTGGGAGTAATTCCCAGGATTTTTCAGTCAATTGTTGTCACGTGTGTGCTGATCGCGAGGTTTTCGTTAGACAATTGATGGAAAAATTATGATGGACATAATGGTACTTTTTGGGAGTAATTCCCAGGATTTTTCATTCAATTGTTGTCACGTGTGTGTTAATAGGAATAATGGTACTTTTCGTGGATAATCGCGAGATTTTAGTTGGATAATTGATGGAAAAATTATGATGGACATAATGGTACTTTTTGGGAGTAACTCACAGGATTTTTCATTCAATTGTCACCAGTGTGCTAACAGGAATAACGGTACTTTTCATAAATGGTCGCGAGATTCTCATTAGATAATTGATGGAAAAATTGTGACAAACATAATGGTATTTTTCGTGAACAATTCGCAGGATTTTTCAACGAATGATTGTCACGAGTGTGCTAATAGGAATAATGGTACTTTTCATAAATGATCGCGAGGTTTTCGTTAGACAATTGATGGAAAAATTATGATGGACATAATGGTACTTTTTGGACGCAATTCACAGGATTATTCAACGAATGGTTATCACGAGTATGGTAATAAGAATAATGGTACTTTTCATAAATGATCGCGAGGCTTTTAATAGGTAATTAATGGAAAAATTGCGACCTGTGCATAATGGTACTTTTCGTGCACAATTCGCAGGATTTTCATTGCAGGATATCACGAGAATAGTAATAGTTCTAATGCTACCATTCGTGAATAATTGGCACCATTTTTCACGAGACAATTGTCACAGAAACTAACGACAAAAACAAACGGCACGATTCGTGATCTCTCGCGTGCTTTTTCACCGGATAATCGACGTGAAAATTATAACCAGAATAATGGCATTTTTCATAAACGATTCCCGCGATTTTTCACTGGACGACGGAAATCGTCACGGAAATAGCGACAGAGACAAATGATACTACCCGTGATCTATCGCGTGGCTTTCCATCACGTGTTAATTGCGAGAATTGTGACAGAAATAATGCTACCTCCTCGCGAACGCGGAACGCGTTTCATGCAGGAAAAGGTGAACGCCGATACGGTAGATGGATCGAATCCTGGATTACATTGGCTCGTAATTAGTTCGTAAAACAGTCTTATTACCCGATCGCTGGAACGGGCTCAATTCGGTGTTAATACGACCCGGGAGTTTAACGAGCACGAGCAAAACCGGAGTGTATCTAGAAAAACGGCACTCGCAGGAAATATTCCAGGTAATTCTCGTCCCGATTTTTTTGGTACCCTTCCAACCCATCGGAACAAATTAACCCCCTGCATTACGATTTAATTACAAAAAACTGCGAACCTAATCTAGCCTAAGCTAAACCAGAGTGTATCTAACTAGAAAAACGGCACCCGCAAGAAATATTCCAGACAATTTTCACCCCGATTTTTTGGTACCCTTCCAACCTACCGGAACAAATTAACCCCCTGCATTACGATTTAATTACAAGAAAATTGCGAACCGAGGTAGCACTTAATTTTAAATACCCTTTATACATTTATTCGTTACATTTATACATCACAACGGAATACGTCGTCACAGAGCGAGAGACTAACGAAAATACGCCTGTGAAAACGTGTGTACGTTTTACAGTAAAGGAGTAAACACGGTAAACACTTGGAAGCAAATATAAAAATTTTCAATACTTCGAAAATTTGTCAAACTTGCAAATTCTCGAAACTCCCAATAAAACACCAATTTTTATTCTCCCTTTTCCCTAGTTTAACGTTTAAGGTCTCACCAATCCACCTAGATTACCAGTAACAGCATCAAGAAATTAAATAATTTAAATTCCAAATATTTTTGCACAAAATAAATAATTTCTTTGAAAAGTCGAAGTCTCCATACCTCAGACTTTGGTCCAAAATTAACGTCTCATTTCTCTCAACTGTCATCCTTCGAGCAAGCCTATTATTACACGTACCAGTTCGTCTTTATCTGCCACGATTATCCTATACCATCCAGTCTGTAATACCATCGTGCTAACTTTTATTTGCACACAGCTTATCTAAGTGACCACATATGCTACAGCATCCGTCAGGCTAGAGAGGAACAATGGAGAGGAGAGTCCGAGATACAGAGGAACACGATGAAAGGAGATAAAGGGAGCGCCTGTAGCTTGATTTACACCCAGGATCTGCTCACGTCCCGGTTACAGTTCGATGAAATATTATTCAGCTCTCGTTCCGTCGGGGATAATATTTTAACGGACCACGACTGGCACGTGACTGGACCGTCACTGTAAATCAGGTCCGAGGATCGTGACGTGGATATAGTCGTGGGCGGGTTAAATATTCCCCGCGTTTGGCCAGGAAGACGCGGGGCATCTCCTCACTTCCGGTCACGAGTGCGGAGGAACGCTCGGTACCTAGGTGGCTGAAGTACTGCTCGTTTTCTATTGGATGATCACCATTCGAGAATACCATGCTCCATTTGGTGGTCTCTAAATTTTTTAACCCCTTTACTACGGCAGATTTTGATACGTAGTGGCCGTACCATACGGCAGGAATTGAGTTACGATGGGCACCATTTTTGTGAAAACAAGCGCCCTCCGTGACAGAAAGCTAAACTACGTCGAGCGTATATAGGCGCCCTCCGTGTCACAAACGCAAAATTTCTAAGGTTCTATAGACGTCCCTCATGTCACAAACGCAAAATTTGTAAGGGCCCATGGGCGCCCACCGTGTCACAAACGAAAAATTTCTAAACGTCTATAGACGTCTTTCGTGTCACAAACGCCTAAAAATTCCTAAGTGCCTATAGACGTCCTTCGTGTTACAAACGCAAAATTTTTAAGCGCCCATAGGCGCCCTCCGTGTCACAAACGCAAAATTTCTAAGCGCCTATGGACGCCCTCCGTGTCACAAGCGCAAAATTTCTAAACGCCTATAGACGTCCTTCGTGTCACAAGCGCCTAAAAATTCCTTAATGCCTATAGACGTTCTTCGTGTCACAAACGCATACCGCTCTTAAGCGCTCTCCGTGTTATAAACGCAAAATTTCTAGGGCCCATAGGAGCCCACCATGTCACAAACGCCTAAAAATTCCTAAGTGCCTATAGACGTCCTTCGTGTCACAAACGCAAAATTTCTAAGCGCCTATAAGAGCCCTCTGTGTCACAAACGCAAAATTTCTAGGGCCCATAGGAGCCCACCATGTCACAAACGCAAAATTTCTAAGCGCCTATAGACGCCCTCCGTGTCACAAACACAAAATTTCTAAGGACCCATAGGAGCCCACCATGTCACAAACGCAAAATTTCTAAGCGCCCATAGGCGTCAACAGTAGCCAAGGGGTTAATAAAAATTTCGCATGCAATGTTGCTGCGGTCATCCGTCTTCGCGATTTTCCTCTCGCCTTCCGCTTCGATAAACTCGCCAAGGTGGAGCGGTATCTAATCAGGAAGGCAGCTTCCACGGCCGTCGTCGGTTTACAATAGCGGGTTTTCCTTGCATCTTATTTTTTCCGTTCGAAGACACTATGCGTGGAATTCGCGCGCCAGAGATACTGGGAAGAACATCCGCCATTTGCATATTCGCGGTTTCTCCGAAGGATGTTCGGTGGATATGTACCGATGTGGATGATTATAGTATAGTGGATGATTTTTAGTATAGCGATGCATCGAGTTAAATTGATATACGAATGGATAAAAGTGTTGGTGTAAGGGCGGAGACCTGTGCCGTGCGATTGATTTTAGGTGAAGGTTGCTATACAGCAAAGGGGATGAAACTCTCCGGGATCAATATCCCTGTTGGATATACAAATTCAATATAATTCTTACGTGAAAGGAAATTTACTTACGAAACTTAGGAGAAAAAGTAGAAAAATGAGACAAGGCAAGTAAGAATATATATTTGGAAGGTTTAAATGAAGTTTCTAGAAGTAGGAGGATCATGTAGTGAGAAAATAGAATAGTATGGTGATAATGTAGAATAATGCAAGAATGTGCTGATAAATCTCAAAGCTCAGCTCCAAAGTTTAGCTCAACACTGAGTTTCAGAGGATTAGCAGAACTCGAATCAGCTGTACCAGATTATTCGCTGAAACTGGACAGCTACGGAGTATCAGTGGCGTAATGCAATAATAATAAAGTATACAGTGATAATTAAACAAAACAAAATTTGTTTTGCAGATACCTCGAACTGAGACTTCACAGCCCAACTTAGAAGACCCTAGCTGAGCCCAGTGCCCAAGAGGATCAAAAGCAAACTAATCAAACTTATTAGACTGTGCACGAACGTCAAGAAGCTACCACTATGACAAAACAGTCGCAAATACAACCACACATCGATACCTAGCTGAAACAGTATGTCCAAAATGCGGATACTCTAACAGTAGAAGCTTACAGCTCAACTTCGAAGACCCTAGCTGAGGCCCATTGCCCCAGAGGATCAAAAGCAACCTAGTCAAACCTATTAGACTGTGCATGAACGTCAAGAAGCTACCACTATGACAAAACAGTCGCAAATACAACCACACATCGATACCTAGCTGAAACAGTATGTCCAAATGCGGATACTCTAACAGTAGAAGCTTACAGCTCAACTTCGAAGACCCTAGCTGAGGCCCAGTGCCCCAGAGGATCAAAAGCAACCTAGTCAAACCTACTAGACTGTGCACGAACGTCAAGAAGCTACTACCATTTCAATACAGTCACAAACACAACCACACAACGATACCTAAATGAAACAGACAGTGCAAATGCAGATAGCTCAGCACTCAGAGTCCAACTTCAAAGTTCTCGATTGTCAAGAACCCTAATATTTGAAAGAATCAAAAGAAGTTCTGACTTTTAATCAATCATGCATACAGTTCGTTAAAATTAGAAACCTCCAGTACAATACAATACGAAATAAGCTAAACGAAACAGAATGCTTACTACAGATACCTAACCTCAACTTGGTAGCTCAAAGACTATCCGGCTTCCGAGTCTCCAAAACTCAACCCTCGATATTTCAGACCCGAATCGAGTGATCCGTGACTCTCCCGAAGACAGTGCTGCTCAACTTTTAATTACACGGTCCGGGACACAAAAGCAACTCTCCTGCAGGAAGTCGCAAGCTTGCCGACGCGAAGATCCCCTTAAATCAGCTAACGTCACGGGCCAACAGCACACGGCGAACTTTCTATCCGACGTCGTAAAAGGAGGAAGCCTGGTGCTCGCGTCGTTTCACGGCCTCTGCTCGTTCGCCACGGAAGCATTTTTATCCCGAGGAGACGTATCTCATCCTGGCGCAATATTGACTGGCCATCGTTCATGCCAGACCCGTGTCCGATCCATCCATACAGCCTTTCGTTATTCCGCGTTATTCACGCGTTATTACCTCGCACGCAATCGTCAGGATCCGACGAAGAATTTGGTGACGTATTCGAAATATTTTTGGGACCTAGATGGCGCGCAGGGGACTGGGATGAGTAGTCGAGTGAGACTGGTCCTCGATGGATTAATTTGAACTCAGGCGAACCGAGGCGAGATCTCGATAGTGCTCGAGGGTGCTACGCGATCCTATCGTTGGGTGAAGTAACTGTCTGCGATAGGGGTTCTCAGTTGGGGGTGAATGGAATTTCACGAGGTCTTTCTTTAGGGTGATGAGACAGTCGGTAAATAATTTTCATTTGGGAATTAAAATTGGATACCATGAATATTAAAATTAAAAATGAAACCAAGACATATGTCATCTTACACGTAGGTACATAATAATTCTTCCTTAACAGCTTTATAAATCCTATTTCTAATTTTAATTTACGCATCTGAGAGAATAAAGAGTATACAAAAATTCGCAAATTATTATTTTGTGCCTGAGTAATGATGGAGATAATAATGGTTCCTGAAGTACCCTCTGAGTAATAAGCACATACATATAGGTATAAAACGTATACATTTATTTATGAATTATATTACTATTATTTACATATTATTGTTGTAAATTAACTACGGTCATGCAATGATGGTAACACGCCTATTAGAGGTTGCAGGCCAATATAGATCTTAGGACTTCAAGGACCTCTAATATTATTCCTTCCCGAAATCCCAACAATTATAAATTAATTTAATAATTATGATAATCATACATTAATAATTTAAAGAAATACCTATATAGATATAATAAATGATAATAACATTATATTTATTATATCTATATAATATTATTATTATTTATTATATACAGAGGTATTTCTTTAAATTATTAATTTATAATTATTACAATCATTGAATTAATTTATAATATTAATAATAAAATTATTATAATAAAATTTAAAGAAATACCTGCATAGATATAATAAATAATAATAACCTTATATTTATTATATCTACACAGGTATTTCTTTAAATTTCATTTTATCTACCAGTGACTGTATTTTATTAATGACGGAGCCTACTTAGATCAAACCTCGATTAGACACATTGCTAACAGATACGAGGATCTAGAAAACGTAGAAATCTGAATTTAATTATAACCTTACCATATAATCAAATAGAACTCCGACGATATTCCTCGATACTCATTTTCTTCCTCCTTTTTCCAACCAATTCGTTCACCATCAATGTCTTCGCTATCAAATAGCACGATGCCGCGGAGCATATGTTAAGTCACCGCGATAAGGTTTCTTTTCAGTGTCCTCGTGTCTAGGCTGCGGCCACTAACAGGAAACGATGTTAACGATTTTATCTCGATTCGAATTAATTCTCGCATTACCAACTTCCATTATCGTTTCCTTTTCGATCCCGCTTCTCCTCCGTCCTTTTCTTCATCTTTCCCTCTTTTTTCTAAATCTTTGATCAACAATAGAGCCACATTACCTAACTTCGCGATAGACCACGCGTCTCCTGACGCGTCACGATAAATCACACGGAATAAACGGATTAACCGTTCGCAATTACATCTATTTTGTATTTGCAACGCCGAAGTATATCGATAAAACCAACGGGATGAAATCAACGCCGAGATCAGCCTTCCACGAAAGCCAATTAAGCAGCGACCTCTTCATCGTTAATGAGGTATTTCGTGGGGTATTGTTCCAGCGTTTCCCAACTTTGGATTCCCCTTATCTCTCTCCTGCATCTTTCCTCTTATTTCAGCTCATCGATCCATCATTAATTACGACCGTTTCGATTCGTAATGATGTACGAGCCTCGTGTATTCGCTTTCCAGGTGTGCTATCTTAGTTTGGCTACTTGGATGCTCGATAGAATAAGCTAGGTGTTCGTGGTGTGTTAAATTTTGGAATAAAATTGAGAATTCTCTAATATTTTGAGAATAATATTATTATTATTAACCACTTGCGGTGGCAAGAAATTCACAGACGCGTGTGCAAGAACGGTCCAGTGTTTCTGTAACAATTGCCTAACGACGTGTATACCACGTCGTTGGCGATTCTGTGACAAAAGCATTACGACGTGCGTGACACGTCGTTGGCGACTCTGTGACAAAAGCATTACGACGTGCCTGATACGTCGTTGGCGGTTCTGTAACAATTGCCTAACGACGTGTGTACCACGTCGTTGGCGATTCTGTGACAAAAGCATTATGACGTGCGTGACACGTCGTTGGCGATTCTGTGACAAAAGCATTACGACGTGCCTGACACGTCGTTGGCGGTTCTGTAACAATTGCCTAACGACGTGTGTACCACGTCGTTGGCCATTCTGTGACAAAAGCATTACGACGTGTATACCACGTCGTTGACGATTCTATAACAATTGCCTAACGACGTGCATGACACGTCGTTGGCGATTCTGTGACAACAGCATTACGACGTGACTAACACGTCTTTCCAGAGCAAGTGGTTAATATACAAAAGGTTTTACTCTCGTTAAAAAGAATATTTGTGGATAATTTCTTGGCTAATGTCTTGGTTCTCGCAATTAACATAAATTAACCATCCCAACGTTCATATTCGAAAGCATTAGAAAAAGCATCGGTCATGCCGTCGATGAAACGTAATTTGCAGAATTACTCGGAAGTTAATCGAGGAAAATTTGTCCGTCGACGAGATTTAACAGCGACCACGGAATAGTTTCGCTTTGATAGTGGATAAAATATTGGACACGGTTCGAAGGAAGCGGATTCTGTGTCTTTGTTAAACGAAAGGACACTCGAAATGGGAATTCCAGCTGGTTTATGGGGAATTCGGGCACGTGCAGCGACGAACCGGAAATTATGGCAAAGGCAAAATTGCTATAGAGGTTCGCGGAGCTGCAGACGAATGGTCAGGAGCACTGTGAAAAGGTGAAATCGCGAAATTTCGTGCAGCACCGTCGATATGCGAAATAAAAAATGGCGAAATTGGTTATTCGCTGGAACGAGAGGCAAAGAAGGTTTAATAAAAGTTCGAGAACGTTTCATACGCGAATTCCGAAGAATAAATATCGCACGAAGTACGAATACAAATCTATACTCGAATTCGCGGAATTTTACGAGGCACGAATTGAATTTTAAGAAGGAAACGAGCATTCTTTATAATAATTAAGATTTTACAGTCGGTCTTCGAATAATTTAAGAAGAATTTAGATTAGTTCCAAGAAATTGTAGAACAAAATTCGTGGAATTTTGGATAGAACTAAATATTCAAATTTCGTGTTAAAATATGCAAAAATTTCAGATGAAACAAATGGAATTTTGAAGAGACAAAAGTCCGAAGAAAAAATACAAATTTTCATTAAGATCATTCTATAAAATAACTGAAAAAAATTGGAAAAAACTGTGTCAAAAATCTCGCATAAATTTCAAAAACGAATCGACATTACAAACAGCTAAACATCAGGAATGAAAAAGAGAAGAAATTAATTAAATTCCAAATTATCTCTGCAAATCTCTATGCAATGATTTCAACCAGGACGAGTCGCCATTACGAGAGATTTAAAATCCCAAACAGAAAAGCAAAAAGAAATTATTTTCTAAAATTCACAAGACAATTACATACAAGGTACCTACACTTGGAGTACCCTATATCCCATCCTAATCCAAAAAAATTCTTAAGACACGAATAAAATCCTAAACTCAAAAATTTACATTACCCATCACCAGGAGTCCTACCCGAAAATTCTCAAAAATTCCAAACGACGTGAACCGAATTTTCAAACAATTATATATGATGTACCTACACCCAAAGTACCCCGTATCCTATTCTAATCCTCAAAAATACATACGACATGAACAAAATTTCAAACTCAAAATTGTCATCACCAGGAACCCACGCTAAAAATTCTCAAAAATTCCAAACGACACGAACCGAATTTTAAAACAATTATATATGATGTACCTACACCCAAAGTACCCCGTACCCCATTTTAATTCACAAGAATACGTAAGACACGAACAAAATTCCAAACTCAAAATTTCCATCACCAGGAACCCACCCCAAAAATTCTCAAAAATTCCAAACGACGTGAACCGAATTTTAAAATTATATATAAGGTACCTACACCCAAAGTACCCTGTACCCCATTCTAAACCCCCAAAATACGTAAGAAACGAATAAAATGCCCAACTCAAAATTCCCATCATCAGGAATCCTCTTCAAAACTTCTGAAAAATTCCAAACGACTTTGGAATTCCGAAGGAAAGAGTCACCAGACCAGTTCGAAATAACTGCGTGTCCCTGCAGGGATCGGAACGGAGAACCGATGGACTCGTGACGTGTTCCCACGGAGGAGGGACTGGATCCGAGAACGGAATATCCATAGATCCAATTCCGATCTCGTATTCGCGGCGCATTTCTCGCTCGAAAGCGAGACTTCCGCTTCGAAAAGTGGCCTCAAACGGGGACACTGACCTTCTGTTGAGCGGCGATCGACAGTGCTAGGAAGCGTCCTTGGTCGTCGGAAACCTCCGTGCACTTGTTCCTCGCAAGGACAGGCTAATTAACGAGCAAGGTAATAATCGTGACGAGTATCAGGGGACCGTCGAACGGTTTTAAAGAGGTTATTACGGTTCCGCGACGCTGGTAGAACGTATGCCTGACGGCGCCTATGTGTCGCACCGCGTTCGTCAAGCGTAATTCATTCGAGTCGAACTAGTTTATATGTCCACTGTGCCTTTCTTCAGGGTTACGCGTTCGAACGTTGCCGTGAGGGGGTGAATAAACTTTCGTCGGATCGGGTGTGAACGAACTCGACCGCGTGGGTGTCAATGATGCTGGTCGTTTAGATCGAATTATACTCCTAGCCTCGTTCTCACCCTCGCCATTAGATGGATTATAGAAACCCTCCGCTTCCTGTCTACAGGGTGTCCCAGAAACGATAGCACAAACGGTAGGGGGAGATTCTACGTGAAAAAAGGAATCGAAAATGAAGAATGAAATTTTTTCATTCGAAGCTTCGTTGTCGAGGAAATCGACTTTGAATATTCACAGCGTACGCGTGCACTTGACTTGGCGGATGGACCATCAGTAGCGCGTTCGGTGGGTATTCAAAGCCGATTTTCTCGACAACGAAGCCTCGAATGGAAAAATTTTATTCTTTATCTTCGATTTGCTTTTTCACGTGGAATCATATCCTACCCGGTTTTACGTTGCTAGAATACCCTGTAGAGAATTTCCTAACCTGTCAATAGTATTCGTGGCTGAGGTAAGTGCTTGATAGGTAGCCTTTTACTGATGGTTCTATTATAGAAGAACCTGGATGACACTGGGGTCTAAGGGTTCCCCTGCTATGTTGTGATCAGTGTGTGGTATAGGTGTGAGGTTAGAGAAGTGATCTATGAGCGACGGATGATGAGAAAGGGTCTGGGATGTAGGGTGCTACGTAGAGGTTTCAGAAAATTCGAATTCCAGAGTAAAAGTGACTATCTTGCGATTTTTAATTCTGCAGTTAGCGAAGGTAACACGATTATAATCTTTGGGGAAATGAGACTGACTGACCTATTCAGGTGTACCTATGTACGTCTTTCAGCTGGGTATCTATGATCAGGGAGGTCAGTAAAACGGTCCTACGATCAGGAAGGCCAACATCCCGGAATCGGATTAGAGTGAGCCAATTATGTCAGAGTCGTTAATCCTTTACCTTGCGATTTAAGTTCGGATGGCGCATCGGAGTCACACAGGAGCGAAGTTACACAGGGGCGAAGTTACACAGGGACGAAGTTACACAGTCGCACGTCGAGCCGTATCGCCACAGCGAAGAATAACACGAAACTGACAAGCCTCGACTCATCACGACAGAAAAACATCCAGGGAAATTAACGGTCGCGCGTGGAATTTCGTCCGAACCTGGCGAAGAATAACACGCAACTGGGACAGGAAAGCATGTGCGAAAATTAAACACGAGCCTGACCAGTGTTTACATTGGATACTATCTACGGACCATGCCTCTCACTCGTGATACTCGTATGTGGCCTCTATTTTCCTATAGCGTGTTCGAGAAAAGAAGGCACAGTATGTTTGCATCCTCACGGCTGATTAATTCTAACGCCACTCTCTTGAACATAGGCAGCGATTGCTATTGGTCGAGAACGGTGACCTATGACCTCTGTCACCGTTTTGTGGCCAATAGCGGTCACTGCCTGTATTCAAGTCGAAGTACTGTGCGTTCGAGTAAAGAAGGCACAGCGTGTTTATATCCTCACGGCTAATTAATTCCAACACCACTTCCTTGAACATAGGCAGCAATTGCTATTGGTCGAGAACGGTGACCTATGACCTTTGTCACCGTTTTGCGGCCAATAGCGGTCATTGCCTGTATTCAAGTCGAAGTACTGTGCGTTCGAGTAAAGAAGGCACAGCGTGCTTATATCCTCACGGGTAATTAATTCCAACACCACTTCCTTGAACATAGGCAGCAATTGCTATTGGTCGAGAACGGTGACCTATGACCTTTGTCACCGTTTTGTGGCCAATAGCGGTCACTGCCTGTATTCAAGTCGAAGTACTGTGCGTTCGAGTAAAGAAGGCACAGCGTGTTTATATCCTCACGGCTAATTAATTCCAACGCCACTTCCTTGAACATAGACAGTTATTGCTATTGGTCGAGAACGGTGACCTATGACCTTTGTCACCGTTTTACGGTCAATAGTAGTCACTGCCTGTGTTCAAGGGAGTGGCGGCGGAGTTAATCAGCCGTAAAGACGTAAAACGCTGTGCCTTCTTTTCTCGAACGCACAGTACCTCGACTAAAGTACGGTATCGTAAAACCAGAGACCCCTAGCCACTGCAGGATAGTCGTAACTTTAACCAAACACGATTTCACCTAAAATTGCGCGTTTCTAAAGAATAATCCTACGATACCCTATCTGACATAACTCTAATCCAAATTTGCTCTCAGGAATCCCCAGGCATCCGCTTCCTCTCCGAAGACAGCGATTAGCTAGGAGGAAAAAGGAGTCCTGGAGAACTCGATTCGTCGAACAATCGACCGATAATCGCGTCTCGTTTTGGCCGGGGTAATATTTAATCGGTCGGTTAATCAGCCGACTAATCGGCGATTAGTCGGGCAACTCGAAGGCCGGGATTGGGCGTGCTGGTTAGTCAGCCACAGGGTCGAAAGGAAGCGAAAGGACGTTCGCCGGAAATGAACCGCCTAATAAGCCGATCGATCGGCCGGCGTGAATTGTTTATCCGTGGATGGTGTTACAGATCGATAAAGGTAGAGGCGCATCGATTGTATAACGGGCAACATTGAGATTCCAGCGTGGACGTCGCGACGCGCGATGAATACCAGAACGAGCGACGTTTCCAATCGGGAGCGTCCTTCGCTGACGGTGACATTGATCGTCGGGAAAATTTGGAACGAGACGCGACGATATTCTTTCGTCACTGAGATATTTACAGAAAAATTCCTTTTTTCTCCCAATTTTCTTTTTTCTGTCTATTTTATTATTACTTTCTCCGTTCTTCTATCACTACCCTGTTCTTGCTAATGGTACACTTTGCTAAAGGCTATCTTCAAGGAACAGATTTATTTTGATTTTATATATTTTAATAGATTTTGGAATATATATGAGGAGAAGAAAAATTAAAGTGAGAAGAGGATTTATATTCGTATTGAACATCTGAGTTGGTAAAAATGTAGAGATTTCTTGAGACGAGTAAAGGAAAGAGGCAAAGGGGGAAAGAAATTGAAGTGCAAAAAGGATTAATTTTCAATATATATATATTTATTAAATTTTTATGAAAATCACGAAAAAGGGAATAAATTCTGATTAGAGTTCTTCGATCCAAGACTTTATCTTGCATTTACACCAGTGTCTTTTCTGAATAAAAATTAATACCAATATCTTCATGTTTTTTAATAGTCAACGAATTAATATATTTAGAAAATAATATTTAAATATTGATAACAATTCTAAATAAACTATTTTAAACACAAAGATTGATCCTACCTTGAAAATTCTTTTCTCTCTCTCACTCTTATTAACACCTTTGATGATTCTCACATAACAGTTTCATTTTGGCACATTCTTCCAAACATTTTTGTAACGACACACTAGACTCTACTCGCACATATTATATTTATATCATCTTATATGAAATGACTTTCACTTATTCTACCTCATTTCCATTCATACATATAAAACCAACACTCGCATCTTTAATATAAATATAAGTTTATATTAATTTGTTTCATCTATTACACCTCAGTATTACGTAGTCTCAGTTTGGTCCCAGCCTTTTTGGACACCCTGTATAATTATGAGACTGTTTTATTTTACGTTGGAATTTTTCTTAGATTTATTGACGAAGGTTTTGGTTATTAGAGACAATGATGTAAATGCGAGGTAAGGTCTTGGTCTGACAATTATTCCCTCTTTTGTGATTTTGATTAAAATTTCTAGGCAACTAGAGTCTCTTTTCATCGCAAAATATGGCGTCTCAAAGAGTCGAATACGATATGATGGATATATAAATTAATTTTTGGCATATACATTAAATCCAGCGAGAAAATGAATTCGTAGTTAGACCTGTATCTAGGCAGACAGGGATCTAAAGAAGTAGAACAGGAGATCCGAAATGAAAATACCCGAATGACGTGTTCCAAAACGCTATCGTCGGATACTCAGACTAATACTCGTTAAATTAATTTATGCAGCGATAAATTTCTAGACGACAAATTCGCAAAGGCCGAATCTCCGAAAAACATCGAGGAACCAAACCGAGGCTACCCATTTGTCACGTTTTAATTCGAATTTGAACGCGACCTTCGTTCATCCACCGATCGTTCACTATTCACGCGAATATTCCGCTGTTCCCAATTTTTTCCAATTTTTTGAAATTCCTTTTCCACTTTTTAAAACTTCTTTCTGACCTTCTTCGACTTCCTCTTCATCCCTTTAAATTCCTTTTCGATCATTTTCCATTTCTTCTTAATTTAAAAATAATTTTTTTTGACCTTCGATTTTCTTTCCATTTTTTTGTGCAATTTTTTAAACATCCCTTTTTGGCTTTTTTCGAATTCTTTCGTATCTTGTTCTCGTTAAATTTTTGCTAGCTCCGAGTTTCCACTTTTCTCTTCCCTTTTCCTCATCGAGAACACAGAGAGGAGAGAACAAAGGCGTTATTGAGAAGAGCGGGAGGAAGAAAAATGGGAAGAACGACTAGGGAATGAGAGTGTATTATCTGATAAACAATGGGCTAATTATCGGGTAACTGGCTATTTCGATCCAATTACTGTCATTATCGTTCCCGTGCATGGCAACACGTTCCCGCAACGTCTTCGCGGAATATTTCAAGTCGTTCGACGTAAATTACTTGGCACAGGTCTTGCCAGGATGCCTCGAAGCACACTTTGTTATAGTTCCGATGAAATACACCCTTGTATCAGCAGAAGCATCCATGATCAAAGAAGTACCATCAACCAATGATCAAACGCTACCTATAGTCTTCGAGTAACTAAAAACTTCAACGATACCAAATTTTCAATTAAAATAACAGACCCCCAAATTTTAAAATTTCAATAAAATTAATTAAATAAAACTCCCCTTCCTGGACTCTCCATTTAAATTGCAATTTAAACTGCGAAATTTAGTACGACTCTATATCAAGAACATCTTTTGTAATCGTATAAATATTGCAAGCTCTAACACGCGTGTCATAAGCGAAGCTATTAGGCTCGACAATACGAGGTGGATAAGGCCATTCTATTCATAAGTCTATACTATTATTCAATTATACACGGACCAGTCAACGACTAATTAACTCCCCCTTCTGGCTGCCATTCTAAACGACGTACGGTTCTTTTGCCACCAGCTGGCTTCGTAAATGCGACATCGTTGTCGACGCACAAAAGCTTTCAATCGTCAGCGTCTTACACGTACACCGATAACTCCAGTCGAAGATTATCCCAGAGTGCACCGGGGAAGGTTCGAACAATCGGTCGAGTTCACTCGCCGCTCGCCAGTGGAGCCAGCGCTCCAAAATGGCCGGCGAGGCGCTGCGAACAACCCCAAAATGGCGGCCGGCGAGGCGCTGCGAGCAACCCCAAAATGGCGGCCGGTGCGTCCGTCGGGACACAACGCAGATACGGAAAACGAAGGTTTTCTGTAAATATTTTCCACTCCCTTGGGGATAACGGGGGTTCAGGGTCAATGGGGACCTAGTTTATGTCTTTGACGACGGACCACCTCGACGTCTAAACGAGTGGCGAGAAAAGTGAGTTCGTTTGCACCTCTTCAGCTACACGGATCTCTCAAAAACCTCCCTTTTCCGCATCAGGTCCTTAATCCCTCCCGTTCTCCACCTTCGAGTCCACCAGACAGCAGCTGAACCAATTTTTCTATGCGTTCCTGTCACTTTCGAGAGAAAATACCTGTTCGTTCTTCCAATGCGAATTGTTATTCTCCCGGACAGTTGGATGCGGAACGTTAACACGTTCGTTACACCTTTGCCAAGGATGGCAGACCGATGAAACATTCTTGGCAGGTCAGAGTCTTCTAAGGGAATCGACGATTAAGTCCAGCAGCGAGAGCTACCCGTTCTCTCGAGGTTCACAGCTATCCAATAGTCTTTCAGAGGGGAATTCTATTGGATGACTCGCGTAAAAGAGCGCGTTTGATTCGAGCAGGGCCGTAAAGAGTCGAATTTATTTGTTCCTTAGAGAGCAACTCTCGAGTTCGTCGTAAAATGAACTGCAATGCTATAATCGTTGGAAATGTAAATAGAGGAGGAACATTTAGCTCGAAGATTTTTATTTTCTGCAGTCTTATGAAGGGGTCGGAGCTTGAACCAATTAACCAGAGATTAATAAATATCTTGGAATATTCCTGATATAAAATAAATGATAGTATGTAAGATTCTCTTGGGTGAAAATTAACCAGGAAGTACCAGGATTTTTATAGAACGATATTTTATGGAAATTATGGTAGCGTGGAGAGATTATTTATGTTCATTCAAACATAGTCTGAGTGATAAAAGTGTTATAATATGACTATATTTACGATAATTCTTCTCCATTTAACCACTTGCGCTGGCAAGAAATTCGCAGACGCGTGTGTCAGAACGGTCTGGTGTTTCTGTGACTATTGCCTGACGACGTGTGTACCACGTCGCTGACGATTCTGCGACTATTGCCTGACGACGTGTGTACCACGTCGCTGACGATTCTGCGACTATTGCCTGACGACGTGTGTACCACGTCGCTGACGATTCTGCGACAAAAGCTTTGCGACGTGTGTGGCACGTCTTTCCAGCGCGAGTGGTTAAACGAAATTTGAATCGAATCGTCGCATTTACAAATTTACAGTGCAACGACGCCATGTTTATTTTAGTACCAGTGCGAGATGGCGCCGCAGTAGACTGGGCTTGAACCAATGGCTCTTTTCGACACGAAATTTGAACGGTGCTCGTAGTTGCCGCTGTTATCGTTAGTTATGACTGATAACCGAGTTATTATAAGTTATTATTATTAAATTTCGTTACTCCGATGCGTATTTATTTACGATCCGTTGCATATCAATTCGGAATAGCTGAATGATGCAGACTCGCGGGTAATCCATTCGAAATTCACCGCAAACCTTCGTAATTCGAGGAGTAACGAGAGAATCGAAAGGCTGACAATGGGTGGAAGGTGAGTTACTTTTACTCGACGGCTATAGTGATCTAATAACGGCATAGGCATAGGTGATCACACTTGACAGGCCAGCCTTGTTCATTCACTTTTCGTGATTATTCGAAATTAATATATATAATTTCCTTCGTCCATTTTTATCGTGCTCGAGCAGAATACCGATTCAATTAACACGAACGCTTTACTACACGGGACTAAGAGAAACCTATGAAACAGAAAGGTCACATAAATCATCTGGACCTATCCCACATCGGCACCCGTTCCTCGTACCCATCATCCTTCACAGCCACAAATTACAAGGCAATTACAAGGTAGACAGCTTCTAAATCGAAACAACGGTCGACTGCGCCATTCTTCCTTGTGAAAATTTTATAATTACACCCGTTGTTTATTTTCTACGAATATTTATGCATTCTTTGTTCTCGCGGTTCTCCTAAAGGTTGAGCAAACGAACGAAAATGTTACGAAGTGACATTAAACTTGGCAACTATATCACGTAACAGAAAAATATATATCGTATACGTTTATTTATTATATATCTCGTCAGGTGTATTATAAAATAAATTAAAAATTTAATTCGATAATTAAATTACAGAGGAAGACAGTTATATCGAATACAGGTTAGAAAGACTTTTAAAAATTGATTATTAACGGACCCAAAATATTCTTTGTAAATTTGAACCGAGTATACCTAGCCACCAATTCGAAGAAAAGACCGAGAAACCGCTCATTTTCAAGTCGTCATCTAGGAAGAAGCATTTAACAGAAGTTGAGTAAACGAATGAAAATGTGACGAAATAACATTAGGCTTAACAAATGTATCACACGATAGAAAAATATATGACGGTAAAATAAATTAAAAATTTAATTCGACAATTAAATTACAGAGGAAGAAAGTTGTATCGAATACAGGTTAGAAAGACCATTAAAAATGGTCCTGGTCCGACTATTGACCCAAAATCGTCCCTCTATTCGTGACTGCCTTATACATCAACGTTCTCTAAGAATTTCGACCAAGAATACCTATCCATAAATTCGAAGAAGCCGAGAGAACACTCATTTCCAAGTTGTCATCTAGGAAAGAACAAGTATCTATGTTCATCCACGTGTGTAAAACGAAAGGAATTCGCAAGATGACAGAACATGGACTCCGCAACATGCGCGCATCTGGCTGTCTAATAACAGAAACAAAGGTCTAACACGAAACGTGAGACTAAGGCCCAACTTCGCAGCAGCATGGCGGCCAATGACGTCCATCAAGGCAGCCTGAGCGGAGCTTCAGGACGTTCGACAGGTTTTTAATGGCTTAACCGTGTCACTGTACAGGAGATAGACACTTCGCACGCACACAGCTCACGAGTTTTCCTCTGAGCAACGAAAAGTCGTACGCGACTTCCCTTTCCACGGACACGCCTTCTTCTTTACGACTCGGCACGTACGCAGCCCGAAAGAAGATTAACCTCGAGCGTAGCCGCGATGAATAATGCAACTGCTTTACATATTTCCCGCTTTAAACACCGCCTGGTAGATTAAACGCGACACCAACTCTCTGCACCCTCTTCCTCGTCCCTGTCCTCGTGCTAGCCCAGCGTCTTCCTTTAATTCACTCGCGCAATTGCCTGCGGAATTTTCGAATCGCGTCAGACGTTTGCCAGGACACTATCAGCTGGTAGCTGGTAAGAGATGATCACGATTGGTGACTTCTGCGAGGACATGTCTCTGTGGCTGTGAGCCGAGAGGGATCTCTTTGCACAGTCCTGGGATTGTTTGCGATCGTATACAGCCTGCGGACTGATTCCACCATTTGCAAATGAGATTGTGACTGTGCGGGCGCAGCCTGCTGGCTAATGGCACAGAACCCAAACGAAATTTCACGTGGAGGCTGGATCAAACGCTTTGAGGAACATTTAAACTGGAATTTGGAGAGAGCTAGCGGGTCTGCAGGCTGTTGTCGCATGAGACTCGTGTGGTGTCTGTCCACAGATAGAAATCCACGAAGGAATAGTATTAACGCTATAATAGGAACTATCGATGCAGTGAAAAAGACAGGTCTTGGAATTTTCCTGTTTACAATTACTGGAGACATATAGATGATTCGTATGAAGATAGAATTGGAATTAATACGTAGCAACCTCGTTCTCACCCCCATCAGTAGGTGGATTCAACATTCAAGGAGGTACAACGGATTCCCGTTTATGTACAGAATTTCCTAACCTACCAATAGTATCACCGTCTAATTGTAAGGCAAGGGCCTGCTAGGTAGCCTTCCTGATGAGTCCACTAGCAGGCCCTCGACGAAACGCTTTCTTCCTTTTCCAAAGTTCCCTTTTAACTGTCACCTCATCGAAGCAGACGCCAGAGCAACACAGAGGATATAATAATGCTAAATTTAACCGTAGGGGATCGATCCCCATAAATATATTTACTTATCTGCATCGTACCGCCAAAATTACTATTATCTATGCCCGCTATGTTTAGATACTTGTGTGACAGCATCATTCTCTCCCTCGTCACTTGATGGACGAGATTCCAGGTTCCCTTGAAATCTTCTTAGGATTGAAGATTTTTTCCCAAGTCCCCAGTGTACCCTCTGCTTCCTATATATAAAATTTCCAGACTTTCCCATAGTATTCCTGTCTGAGGCAGGGCCTGCTAGATAGCTTTGCTGATAGTGGGGCCACTAGTAGACCCTGGACGAAACGCATCCCTTCCTTTTCGCAACGCTATTCGTTAACAGTAGTACATCTACCATCAACCATGGATAAAGACCCCCAGATCGGTAGTGTCCTATCCTATCCTAGTTAAACATCACTAGAGATGCAAAATGGAGGCGATGAACGATCATGGTAGCACAGGATTCCTCTCTTTTGAATCTTGCGATCTTCCTTCGAGGATTTTACGCTTTTCCGAGGAAACATTGAGAATATTCTGATACACCCTGGCATATTCTGACGCGAGAAGATTGGACAGGCAAAGTGGACCTAAGAACCGTAGCCAAAATTGGCAAGCAGGAACGAGACGCGTGGATTAACATTGACTCTGTGCATATTAATTAAGCGGTGATATCCGATCTGTTAGATTACAAACGATCGCTGTTAACTGGTAGCTCCACTGGTATCGATATTTCCACACAATGGGGAATCGTCTAATTGCAGCGCTAACACGTAATGGAACAGTTTTATCTCCCCTTGAAGAGCTCCAACCGATGGAACGACTCTAATAGCTTCTCTGCCAATTATACGCGAGATTAACATCGATGTGGTGCTGGTCGGATTAAGACAGCCGGCATATTCGCGGATTCCTTGGCGCTATTAGCGGATCGGATCGTAACTCGAATCTATCATGGCCAGACACGCGTTATACTTTAATTTCAGAGTGATTAAATTCGAGATAAAATTCTGAGGTAATCAAGTTAAGACGGGGACATTGGTCCGAGATACGGGGGCATTTTTAAGATCAGCGAGAAGATTGGACTATGGGAAAACCGGAATGTTTTATCTACGTTCATCGAAATTAAGAAGATGGCGAGACCTAGATCCGTCTGCGAATACGTCTGACTTTAAACTCCAACGTGACCAATCCTGGGTTAATATACTATAGCAGAAATTGGCTATAGTTTCATCGAAGAACTTCGAATAGTTAGCTAATGACAGCACGTACCAGAGTAGTTGTCTCAAGAAGAAAGGAGCTAATCTAGCTTCGTCAAAATGGAGTCTAAATTTGATTCCAAAGTGACCAATCTTGGGTTAATACACTCTAGCAGAAATTGGCTATATTTTCATGGAGAAATCCCGAATGGTTAGCCTATGACAAGGCCTACCAGAATAGTTGTTTAAAGAGGAAAGAAACTTGTCCAGATTTATCAAAATGGAGTCTAAATTTGATTCCAAAGTGACCAATCTTTGATTAATACACTATAGCAGAAATTGGATATATTTTCATCGAAGAACCCAGGATAGTTAGCCTATGACAAGGCCTACCAGAATAGTCTAAAAAAGAAAGGAGCTAATCTAGCTTCGTCAAAATGGAGTCTAAATTTGATTCCAAAGTGACCAATCTTTGGTTAATACACTATAGCAGAAATTGACTATATTTTCATCGAAGAACCCAGGATAGTTAGTCTATGACAAGGCCTAACAGAATAGTTGTTTAAAGAAGAAAGAAACTTATCCAGATTTATCAAAATGGAGTACAAATTTGATTGCAACATGACCAATCTTTGGTTAATACGCTATAGCAGAAATTGGCTATATTTTCATCAAGAAACCCCGAATAGTTAGCCTATGACAAAGCGTACCCGAATAGTTACCTCAAGAGCAAAGAAGCTTATCTATCTTCGTCAAAATGGAATCCAAATTTGATTCCAACGTGACCAATTCTGGGTTAATATACTATAGCAGAAATTGGTTATATTTTCATCGAGAAATCCCGAATGGTTAGCCTATGACAAGGCCTACAAGAACAGTTGTCTAAAAAACAAAGAAACTTATCCAGCTTCATTAAAATGGAGTCTAAATTTGATTTCAAAGTGACCAATCTTAGGTTAATACATTATACCAAAAAATCAGCTATATTTTAATCGAGGAACCCCGAATACTTATCCTCTGACAAGGCGTACCCGTATACTTGGCTCATAAGAAAGAAACCCCGAATAGTTGGCTCGTGACGAAGTGTACCCCGAGCATTTGGCTAATGAGAAAGGCTATTCCGAATAGTTAGCTCATGACAGAGTCTACCTGGAATAATTGGCCAATGACAAAAGACACCTCATCCTATCTGAATTTCGCAGAAGAGCAACTTCCAAGCTTAAAGTGCATTCGATGTTTGGCACACTGGCAGGTACTTCAGAACTGCTTTCCAGGTACTCGCATTGGGATCTCCTTCTTGCCAACCTTTGCACAAAGAGGTTTCACAGTTCCACCCAGACTGCCTCCGATCCTCCTACCCATAAGGACAGTTACTCTTCGCAAGTGTGCAAGTACCCTAATTCTACCATCACCGAACAGTAATCTCGGGTATAATCGATAATCACACGGTTCAGACAGCCAGTCTAGGAGTGAACTTGGACTCCAGTCATGGTATTACAGTATTCCTTTCTTCCCCAACGGCGGTCCACGAGCGTCGTTTTCGTTTAACGAACGGAAGACGCCGTTTCCGCTCCAAGTCGCGGCGGAATATTAAACAGACCGTGTACCGACGCGTTCCACCGGTTGCCTCACCGACTCTCGTCTGCCAACGAGTCGCCTGTCCACCTCGAGGACTCCTGACAGCCGCAGCCGCGACTGAGAGAATGCCAAACAGCCAGCGGGACATGTCTGCCCTGCATTCTGCTCGCTAGATTTTCTTTTAGAATCAATTTAGGACATCCGACTCGCGCGAGTGCCACTGATGAACAGGTCGTATGACAAAGATTCGATAAACAGGCTAGTATTCCCCTCTTTAAGACTCCCATTCGATGGATCTCCCCTGCACTTCGGTTTCTGTGTATCCCGTTTCCAAGATCAACTCAAGAGAGACGAGGAAGAAGAAGGTTATTGCAAAAGCTGTCTAAAGATCGATGAAAATAGTTCCACGCGTTATACCGTGTTTCCTGTTCACAGCGTGAGAAGATGAAGAGAATCCGAGAACAGAATACAGGGACCAGGGAGAAATTTTATACCGAGTGTTGAAGGAATTCTGAACGTGGATTGAAAGTTATCCGGAACCGAGTCTAGAAGCAATATAAACTGCGTTTCTGATTTTTCTTTTTAATCGATGGGTGGTTTTATTTCAGCTCACGTGACTTGGGAGTTAGCCTGTATCGTTTAGTTCTTGCCTTTGTACACGTGGAATTAACCCTTTGCACTCGACGACTTTTGGCTAGAGAAGAGTAGAAATTCAAGGATTCCTTACTGAAATACCGACGATACCTTTTTGAGCAGTAAATAAAGAATTGTATGATAATAGAATTGCAGAATTATTTGATTTCGATACCTCGCACACTGTTACATTACATTAAAGTTGATATATTAACCCTTTGCACTCGAGAGATGACTCTCGGTCGCCATTTCATCAGATTCTAAAGATGGATGTTAATTAATATATCAAATTTACAATTACCCAACGATGAGTGGAATGTCGAAGAAAAATAATTCTACGTCTTAATTTGCATATGATTTCTCATCTACTATTTTCAAAATATCGTCGACTCTATGACAGAAAGTCTTCGAGATACTATTTTTCTATAACGAAAAAGTGATCGAGTGCAAAGGGTTAATTAATATCGATCTTCCAAATTTTATGAATTGGTGACTGAAGATCAAGTGCAAAGGGTTAATTTCGACATTTAGAGGAAGTACGCCGAGATATACGCTGTTTGGTGAAAATGTAGAAAGTTTTGAATACGTTTTCTTTGAAACAGTCGTTCCACGTAGGTAGACGGTATAATTGCTGGCACTCACGGTTTGAACAGCTGAAATCTAGCTGGCGCAGGTTGTGTTAAGTTCCGTAGAAAACCGAAGACACAATTAACACGTTGAATGCCGCGAGGTCACCGGCAACCGGTACCCGACTTGCCAGTGGCGCCATGAGTGCCATCCTCGGTCAGCCACGGTGAGATTGGTAAATGTAATTCGACGTTAAAACTACTATTCGACTAAAGTATTTCATTATCCAACGAAACACGTGCAAATAACATCGGTAATATAATAAAAAAATAAAAATTATCATTAATTTTTACCAAAAACTGCATACCGTGCATTTAGCTATTTTTATAGTGTCAATAAATATCATAGTAATATTTACAAACTTCCCAAAACTAATAAAAAAATAAATAAATTGCATATCGTGTCGAAATAAAATTATTCCACTGCCATAAACGCTAAATCTACCATGATCGGTGCATGCAAAGAGGAAAGAATTTAAGAAAATGGAGTAAGAGTAAATATCGAAGAATTAAAGTATACTGAAAGAAAAGTGACGTGGTATAGTGAGGAAAACGAGAAAATCGGGATTTTAAATAAAAAATACACTGGTAGATTACAAAGTGGACGAAATGACCTAGTGCAGCGCAATCCGGCAATTGCGATTCGACGCGAAACGAAATTTCCAGCAGCCAATCAAGTTGGAAACTCGATAGCGGCGCGAAAAATCGGCAGGCCAGCAGTGCCCTGGAAAAAGAAAAGCCGGCATCTGCTGCAACTACAGCTATCTCGAGCCCACGCTCAAGACACCTCCTCTCCAGTCCTGTTCTTTGTTCGACCAAACCAACCAGCCTCTCCTTCCACGCGGCCGCACACGTCCGCGCGTGCACATGCACACGGACACACGTAATCTTTTCTTCTCTCTTTTTTTTTGGGCTAGAGCTTTTATCTTTCCTCCGCGTTTCTCCATCTCCCCGTTGGCCGAAGAGAGACAGCAAGGTGGACAGAGCGAGCCACGGCTTATCGTTCGAGGCAGCTAATAATCGGGCCGAGGAACGCCTGGGCACGGGCTAAAAAATGGCCGAGGATCGAGCGCGTGGATCAACGCCACTGGTGGCGCTCGCCGCGAGAGTCGAGCGAATCAGAGCGTGACGCCACGATGCACGAGTTCCCGCTCTAGGTACCACGCGCTTTTCGCCAGTACCTCTAGCGTCTTGGTCAATTATTAACGCGTCTGCGTCTCTTTCCAGTCTTTTCCAACCGCGTTCACCTATATACAGGGAAATTCTCTCGTCTTTTCCTCGGATTCTTTTAAAGTAAATATAAAATAATACGAAAATATCTGTGGAAACGTTTAGCGAAGGAAATTGAGCCATTTGCATATATATGACGATTTATAAATTTTTTCTTAGGTATATAAGAATGTGTTAAAATTATCCCTAGATACCACGTGACTTTCGTGTGTCCCTCTAGTGTCTCAGTGAATTATTAATATATCTAGAGAGTTTCGTTTCGCGTTCACACATGTATGGGGAAATTCTCGTCTCTTCTTTTGCAATTTTCTTGTCACAAGTATAAAATAATATGAAAATATCTGAAGACAGGTTTAGCGAGAGAAATCAAGCCATTTGTATATGTGTAACGATTTATAAATTTCTTTTCACAGACACACGAATGTGTTATAATATCCCTAGACATCACACGACTTTCGCGCGTCCCTCTGGTGTCTTAGTGAATTACTAACCCTTTGCACTCGAGAGGTGATTCTCAGTCACCGTTTGTTTTAATGCTGTAACTTAAATAACGAATGCTGATAATTATATTAAGAACATCGAAATAAAATTATTCTGTTCATTCGTTTCTCACGCAAATTCACGATTTTCTTTTTTTAATTTTAACATAAAGAGTATCGGTGACTTATAAAAATCTAAGAAGAGCTTCGAATTGTATCTTCACAACGAAGAAATCTTCGAGTCCAAAGGGTTAATACATCTAGGGAGTTTCGATTCGCGCTCGCGTATGTACAAGGAAATTCTCGCGTCTTTTCCAGCAATTTCTTTTTTTATTGCAAATGTAAAATAAAATAAAAACATCTGGAGAAACGTTTGCGAAGAGAAATCGTGTCGTTTGTATACGCATAACGTTCTGTAAATTTTTCTGCTAGACAGGCACGAATGTACTAAGATTATCCCTAGACACCAGGCGATTTTTGCGCGCGTCCCCCTGGTGTCTCGGTGAGTTATTATCGCGTCTAGGTAGTTTCGAATGCACGAGGAAATCTCGCGTCTTTTCCCGCAATCGTGTTACACTTGGAGAAACGTTTGCGAAGAGAAATTGAAACATCCGTGTACGTAGAACGTTTTATAAATCTTTATCAGACACACACGACTGCGTTTAATATTAACCCTAGACACCACGCGACTCTCGCGTGTCCCCCTGGTGTCTCGGTCAGCGAATTAATATTAGACCGCGCGCAGATTGATTTCACAGCGATCTTGACTCCTCTGGCAGCTGCTTATTTTCTTCTGAACGGTCTGATAACCATCTAGCACGTAATATGTAACTCCTTTCTTCTATTTCATACCAATCTAGCCAATTTTATTCCTTCGCAACGGAGTATTAAAAATAAACTAGTTAACGAATCGTTATCATATTACGAACCTAATATGCATGATTCCATATTCAATATCTCCACTTATGCCACTTTTCAAACATTTTTCTTTCATCCAGTCGGTTATTTGAATAATCGCGATAGATTTCGCCTGAAGAATCGTGCGACCGTTTAGCACGGATCGCGAGTAGAATGTTAATCTCGTCGTGAGACATAATCGTGGGATATGATCGTGGTCGGGGTAATTTTGCGTTGGAAAGCGGCCGAAAGTCGCGCGAGGATCGAAAAGGGAAAGAAAGGATTTGGTATTCGCGGTGTGGCTCCGTTTCGCTACGGTTTGGTATGTTCCAGGGAATCGACGTGGAATTTCGGAGTAGCCGGTCGGTGATAGCGTGGGAAAACGCTTTCGATTAGGAATGGTAACGAGGGGGTTAATTAACACGTTCGGCGCGTGCGTGGTAGATCCGAATCGGTATGTCGCGCCGAGGTATGTACAGCGGCTGCCAGAAGTTTCTGGGTGGAGTCTGGCGGCTTGGTACCCTGGGGAAATATTTGTCGAGGAACGAGGTCTGCTTGTCTATCGTAGCATTAGGCTATGACTCTTGGAAGTACATTTAATATCGCCATCTTTTGCGTATTTTTATTTTTCCAAATTAGTGTTATCGACAATTTAATATATATATAAATATTATATATAAATTATCAATTTTGTATAATATTATTTGGCACAGGTGCAGATTGGGACTGGCCGTGTAACGAATTAATTTATGTACATAGGACACGCGAGAAGAGATACATTACCCAGAAAATCGAGAATAAAATAATATGTACAAATTAAATTTTGAATTCGTAAATTATTTGGCACGCTCGCATAATACGTACCCTCAGAGGTACAGTGCTATGTTGAAATCCCTAGCCTGGCTATACTGTATGTATAGTGCATATTAGTGTATAGCAAATTTCTTGCAACAGGAATTTTATTAATTCCTGCAAATGTAAAATTTCTTGCACCAGAAATTTTATTAATTCCCCTAAATGTTACAGGAAACTTTTATATCGGTAATTTCTAGCATGTATGTATAGTGCATATTAGTGTATAGCAAATTTCTTGCAACAGGAATTTTATTAATTCCTGCAAATGTAAAATTTCTTGCACCAGAAATTTTATTAATTCCCCCAAATGTAAAAGGAAACTTTTATATCGGTAAATTCTAGTTTCATAATAGAAATTTAATATATATCCTGCAAATTTTGTAACGAGAATTATCCATTAATGTATAATACTTGGGACAGAAATTAGATTTATTACAATTTAAATGGAATTTTGTCCCAACCTCCCGGTTCCATCGCGGACGAGAAAATTTCCAGCGAGCCTGTCGATAGGCAGAAAATAGAAGTACAAATCGCAGAGATCGAAAGTGATTTCCATAAGAGCGAGGGATCGATAAAAGGTAGTCGAATGGGGCAGTTGGGAGAATTTTAAACGGAAGAAATAGTACGTGTCCGACATGGAAATGCGCCATGTCGTATTAATGGTCGGTTCACGATCGAGAAAGGTTGCTCGCAGGAATTATGAAAGTAAGAAGAGCGCGGTTTTCATATTGTTTCTATTGTAAACGAGTATAAGTTAGGAGCGAGCCAAAAAGAAGCACGCGCGTGTATAGTCCTCTTTGGAAACGTTCGTAGAATGGCGATCTTAAGCCAGAACATAAATTATGAAGACAGAATCTATTAATCAGAATGGTCTACCTCTCACCACTCCGCAATTTCTAAAGCCTATACCGTGCAACCTCAAAGGCTCGCCAGCATAAAAGATTGCCTCCTCTTGCAACAGGAGATCACGAAACGCGATAAGGGGCGAGGAAATTTTTGAAGTGACCGTAGGTCAGGCCAATCGTTTCAGCCGATTGACATCGATTTACTTCGGCTAACTAGATTTCCCACTAATCCGGGGGCTTGATCTAATGCGGCACCTGATCGCTGATTAGACACACCCCTAACCACACGATTCCCTTCGATTCCGATTTTTATTCGGAGGAAAGAGTTATAGTTTAACGCGTTAACCACTTGCGGTGGCAAGAAATTCACAGACGCGTGTGCCAGAACGGTCCAGTGTTTCTGTAACAATCGTCTTTACGTGTATACCACGTCGTTGGCGATTCTGTGACAAAAGCATTACGACGTGCGTGACACGTCGTTGGCGATTCTGTGACAAAAGCATTACGACGTGCGTGACACGTCGTTGGCGATTCTGTGACAAAAGCATTACGACGTGCGTGACACGTCGTTGGCGATTCTGTGACAAAAGCATTATGACGTGTATACCACGTCGTTGGCGATTCTGTGACAAAAGCATTACGACGTGTATACCACGTCGTTGGCGATTCTGCGACAAAAGCATTACGACGTGCGTGACATGTCTTTCCAGCGCAAGTTGTTAAACCCGGAAGGGCCCGCATGACGGCTAACTGTGGCGTGAACGGAACGGCAGGTAAAATTGGCGTGGCACCTGATCGCTGATTAGACACACCCCTAATTTTAAAACCTCACGATTCCCTTCGATTCCGATTTTTATTCGGAGCAAAGAATTATACTTTAACGCGTTAAATGCCACGCCAGTCCCTAGAAATCGGCGCTAGACTTTCCGTTCAGGCCTCACTGGTCCGTAAGACCCGGAAGGGTCACATCTTTCCAGCGCAAGTGGTTAAGCTTCCAAAAATTTCCTGCAGTCTGCTCACAGAATAGACCTAAACAGTTAGGTGATAGGCAGCGCCTCCTCAGGAGTTATGCCTACAGATAGCGAGACGATCGGTCGAGGGGTGTCAAACCTTTCGAGTCGAAGAGGAGTCAGTCTAACAAAGACCTTCGTAAAAGAAAATCTTTAGAATTACTCGGCATACTCCTCTATCCTTCGATTGCAATATGATACCAACTAATTTGGGGCTAGATCTCCATAACTTTCAGAGCCCTTTACAGTTTCAATTTCTCATTTCTCCAGACTTGAAATCGTCTTACAATTCTTTATATTCCTAAACAGAAGGATCTTTTCAATTCTAAACTCTTGAATCGATGCGTAATTCGTTTATCTGGGTCGATTAATCGTCGTGATATGGAATCAAACATGATCGCAGCAAGGATGATCGTTCCGATGATCTCTACGTTCCGAGTAAGATCGGTTAATAGCAGAGATACAAAGTCGAATGCAATCACAGAAGAATCCTCTGAATTCTAAAGCCCTGAATCAGAGCGTAGTTTTTTCATTTGGATCGGTTAATCATAGCGATAGGCAAGCAAATGCAACTGCAACAGATACATGTCTGCTGAATTTTGCACTGCCAGATGAACGCGTAGGTCTTTTCATTCGGATCGGTTAAACACCGAGCAAAACTGAACGCAATCGGAGGCTTCTCTCTAGCATTCGAAATTCTTGGAGCTTTTCATCTAAATTGGTTAATCATCGCGGGATAAAATTGAACGCGACCGCATCAGAGACTCCTTTATTGTGATTGGACATTCCTGGATCAACGCATGGGTCTTTTCATTCGGATCGGTTAATCATCGCGATGCAGAATGCAATAACATTGGAAGCTTCCTTCTTGGATTTAAAATCCCTAGATCAATGCGTGGGTGTCAGGATTAATTAATCATCGCGATATGAAACTAAATGCAATCGCATTAGAAACTTTCTTGCTCAATACAGGGGCTCATGAATCTGTGCATAGTCCTTTCATCCGAATCGATTAATCGCTGTAACACGAAACTGAATGCAATTACATCAGAGGCTATCGTCAATGGCAAATTTCTAGATCAGTGCACAGCATTTTCATCAGGATTAATGAACTCACTGACCGAATCACTGAATTTTATACTTTTAAATCAAAGCAGAACTCAATTTTCTAAGTCAAGTTACACCGTTCGTTTAAATCGATTAATCACCGAATGCAATTATGACAGAGGCTTCTCAGATGAATATTATACTTCGGGATTAATGTATAATCCTTTCATTCAGGTCAATCGATTAGTAATTAATGTGATACAGAACCAAATGTAGTCACAGCAGAGGCTTCTCTGCTGAGCCCCAAACCCCTAGCTCGATTCATGGTCTTCATCCGAATTAGGCAATTGTATCTATACAGAATGGAATACGATTGCGACAGAGACTTCTCTAGCAAGCTCCAAACACATAAATCAAATTATAGTCTTCATCTGTATCCATAAATCATCGCCATACAGCATTAAATGTAAAAATAACAGAAAGTAGCCTACTATATTTAATATTTTTATGTTAATACTGAGAGCTTCTTATCTAGATCAGTTGATCTATCAGCTCATCACATCCTAGACTTCTCGAACCACCTTTAAATCCCAAAATAGAGTCACAATTCACATCCAAATCGGTCAATCATCGTGATGCAACATGAAGTGCAATAACAACATAAGCTTCTCAGTCGCATTTTACATTTCTGGGTTAATACATAGACCTTCTCATCCAGATCATTACAAACTAGACTTCTCTACCCAATTCCAAAACCTAAAAGTCAGGGACCTAAAGGTTCCAATCGAAATCGGTGAATCATCGCGATGCAACATCAAATGCAATAACAACATAAGCTTCTTAACAGAATTTTACATTTCTAGGTTAATACATAGACCTTCTCATCCAGTTCATCACACCCTAGACTACTCTTCCCAATTTCGAAACCCAAAAGTTTGGGACCTAAAGGTCCCAATCGAAATCGGTCAATCATCGCGATGCAACATCAAATGCAATAACAACATAAGCTTCTCAGCCGAATTTTACAGTCCTGTGTCGATGCATGGACCTTCTCATCCAGATCATCACACCCTAGACTTCTCTACCCAATTCCAAAATCCAAAAGTCGGGGACCCAAAAGTCCCAATCGAAATCGGTCAATCATCGAGACGCAACATCAAATGCAATAACAACATAAGCTTCTTAACAGAATTTTACATTTCTAGGTTAATACATAGACCTTCTCATCCAGTTCATCACACCCTAGACTACTCTTCCCAATTTCGAAACCCAAAAGTTTGGGACCTAAAGGTCCCAATCGAAATCGGTCAATCATCGCGATGCAACATCAAATGCAATAACAACATAAGCTTCTCAGCCGAATTTTACAGTCCTGTGTCGATGCATGAACCTTCTCATCCAGATCATCACACCCTAGACTTCTCTTCCCAATTCCGAAACCCAAAAATTGGGGACCCAAAAGTCCCAATCGAAATCGGTCAATCATCGAGATGCAACATTAAATGCAATAAGAACATAAGCTTCTTAACAGAATTTTACAGTCCTGGGTCAATGCATGGACCTTCTCATCTAGTTTATCACACCCTAGACTACTCTTCCCAATTCCGAAACCCAAAAGTCGGGGACCCAAAAGTCCCAATCGAAATCGGTCAATCATCGCGATACCAGACCAAATGCACTGCCAAGTCGGACGCATATGCGTATACGTGATAACGTGTTCCACGGCTTAAGCGAGTTCGGCACGCGATCCGCGTGCGTAACAACGGTCAGGTACTTTCTCGGCCGACTATCCACGCGAGTGAACGTCACTTTCTCGGCCGATGCACGCACGCCCTTCGCGATTGCATGTCACTTTCTCAGGGCTGCGGCCGGTACTTTTCACGGACGAGCCGGCCTGCCTCTCCAGGTCCGTGCACCTGCACGCTCTTACTTCTTTCGGTAAATGTGCATATGCACGCCCTCGAGGATAAACCGAGTTCTTGCATGAATATTTATGCGAACGTTTTGTGGCAACTGTCGTTCATAAACTACTCCACCTGACTGGCTTGCGTCGCTCTGCCTTTCGCGCAGGATCTGGCATCCTGCGAGTCGTACTCGTTCTCCCAGTAATTTTTGTTCTTCCAGATGGATTACTTTTGCTCCGCGTATGTGAAATTTTTACGAATCGTTCTGGTCTAGCGACTTTTCTCGGAATTCTCGAGAAAAATTATACCAATTAAGTAATTAGTGTCGCGGAGCTTAATGCATTGGCTATGTTTAACGTGCCTTTGCAGAAATGTGATTTTTAATAGATAATTTTCATTTCACGAATCGAGATTTTTCTTTTAATTTTTCTGATTTATTTTTTGTATTTTTGTAGATGAATTATTATCACAATGAATGTCCTAAAATTTTACGTATTGTATTCTTTTACGATCCTCCGAGATGCATACGTAACTCTTGTCATACGCATTTCAAATTATTAGGAATGTCTTGGTCCAACGAGTCTTTGGAAGAATTTTTACGACACGTTACTTTTGCCATAATAACTACGTATTTGTATGCACTGTCCACACATTCTGCGAGTTTTTGCAGGAATAAATCATTCTTGCCATAAATACCGTGAATTATTCTCTGACTGCGAAGAACATGCACGAATACTTTGATCAACTTGTAATACAGATTACTGTTAAGTACCACAGCCTCGGAATCCAACTAACTCTTAACTATCCTCTCATAAAGATATCCTATAAAAAGCTACAACTTCATTATAAAAGAAAAGAAAAAAGACAAAAAAAAAAAACGAAAGGAAAATCGTCATAAAAAGGTACAAACAAATAAAAAATTGCAACATCAATTCGTTGCAAGAGGAAAAAGAAAAAGAAAAAGAAAAGGATAAAAGGTTACTAAAGAAAACGGAAAGGATGAATAAATAACTAAAGAAAAATCAAAAAAATAACTAAAGGAAAAGAAAAGGAAATATAAATAATCTATGGATGACCAGGATCCAAGATGTTAGAAGATTTTGAAGATGGAGAAGTAGATTGTTCATAGCAATTGGTAGCTATTGTACTTAAGACAGTCTGCAGGTTAACAATGATAGTGTAGATCAAGATGATGGGGTCTAAAAACAGTTTAGATACACGTAGTCTACTGTTAGGGTTGGTATCGACACCTGAAAGGGTTCTTGAGAAAACCTGAAACTCGTGAACAGAGGTCTAGAATAGTCTCCAAGGCAAAGCACTGTTTAGGTATTGGAAGAGTCCCATGAGTGACGAGGATCCAAAATGTTAGAAGACTTTGAAGATGGAGAAGTAGATTGTTCATAGCAATTGGTAGCTATTGTACTTAAGACAGTCTACAGGTTAACAATGATAGTGTAGATCAAGGTGATGGTGTCAGTTTACAACTGGAAACAGTTTAGGCACACGTAGTCTACTGTTAGGCTTGGTGTGGGCACCTGAAAGGGTTCTCGAGGAAGCTTGGAGATCATGAGCAGAGATCTAGGATAGCGTTTTGGGTGAAACACTGCTCAGGTGTTGGGGAATCCTATGGATGACCAGGATCCAAGATGTTAGAAGATTTTGAAGATGGAGAAGTAGATTGTTCATAGCAATTGGTAGCTATTGTACTTAAGACAGTCTGCAGGTTAACAATGATAGTGTAGATCAAGATGATGGGGTCTAAAAACAGTTTAGATACACGTAGTCTACTGTTAGGGTTGGTATCGACACCTGAAAGGGTTCTTGAGAAAACCTGAAACTCGTGAACAGAGGTCTAGAATAGTCTCCAAGGCAAAGCACTGTTTAGGTATTGGAAGAGTCCCATGAGTGACGAGGATCCAAAATGTTAGAAGACTTTGAAGATGGAGAAGTAGATTGTTCATAGCAATTGGTAGCTATTGTACTTAAGACAGTCTACAGGTTAACAATGATAGTGTAGATCAAGGTGATGGTGTCAGTTTACAACTGGAAACAGTTTAGGCACACGTAGTCTACTGTTAGGCTTGGTGTGGGCACCTGAAAGGGTTCTCGAGGAAGCTTGGAGATCATGAGCAGAGATCTAGGATAGCGTTTTGGGTGAAACACTGCTCAGGTGTTGGGGAATCCTATGGATGACCAGGATCCAAGATGTTAGAAGATTTTGAAGATGGAGAAGTAGATTGTTCATAGCAATTGGTAGCTATTGTACTTAAGACAGTCTGCAGGTTAACAATGATAGTGTAGATCAAGATGATGGGGTCTAAAAACAGTTTAGATACACGTAGTCTACTGTTAGGGTTGGTATCGACACCTGAAAGGGTTCTTGAGAAAACCTGAAACTTGTGAACAGAGGTCTAGAATAGTCTCCAAGGCAAAGCACTGTTTGGGTATTGGAAGAGTCCCATGAGTGACGAGGATCCAAGATGTTAGAAGATTTTGAAGATGGAGAAGTAGATTGTTCATAGCAATTGGTAGCTATTGTACTTAAGACAGTCTACAGGTTAACAATGATAGTGTAGATCAAGGTGATGGTGTCAGTTTACAACTGGAAACAGTTTAGGCACACGTAGTCTACTGTTAGGCTTGGTGTGGGCACCTGAAAGGGTTCTCGAGGAAGCTTGGAGATCATGAGCAGAGATCTAGGATAGCGTTTTGGGTGAAACACTGCTCAGGTGTTGGGGAATCCTATGGATGACCAGGATCCAAGATGTTAGAAGATTTTGAAGATGGAGAAGTAGATTGTTCATAGCAATTGGTAGCTATTATACTTAAGACAGTCTGCAGGTTAACAATGATAGTGTAGATCAAGATGATGGGGTCTAGAAACAGTTTAGGTACACGTAGTCTACTGTTAGACTTGGTGTGGACATCTGAAAGGGTTCTCGAGGAAGCTAAGAGATCGTGAACATCGTAATTCCCAGTTTTGAGGATTTATTTTCAAAAGCACGGTTTGATTGGTATAAACGATAGCTCATGTATGTAGATCTATGTCCAATGGAGTGAAAGAACCTCTAGATCTAGCAGAGGCACGTGAGAACGTTCGGAGGATGATACATGCTGTAAAGTTGTGTGAACTCGTGCGAACTGACTTTTCGTTCCATACATTCATGCGAGATTCCAGGTACTTTATAGGGAACTTTATGAAGCTCTAACAGCTCCTCTGCGGGATTCTAACAGGGCTCTATAGAAGTTTAATAGAAACCTGGCAGAATCTTTATGGGGATGTAACAGGACTCTGACGAAACTCTAACTGTGTTCTAGCAGAACTACAATAAAACTCTTTATAAAGTTCCAATAAAATTCTGACAGAAGCTTAACAAAATTCTTTACAAGATTCTGGCAGAACTTGAACAAAATTCTTCACAGGATTCTGAGAGGATTTCAATTTCTTCACAAAATTCCTTCCAGGATTTTCACAGAACCCTGATAGGCATCTTTACAAAACTCTAACAAGGTTCCAACTCAATTTTTATTAGAATTCTAACAACACTATGACAAATTCTGCCTAGCCCCATTCCTTTCCAATATTAATTTATTAAAGGTTCGCAAACCAATACCACAAAGTTAAAATTGATGGCATTTGTGCATCACAGATTCTTCACAGGATTCTGATAGGATTTGAACAAAATTCCTTCCAGGATTCTAACAGCACCCTGACAGGGATCTTTACAAAACTCTAACAAGGTTCCAACCCAACTTTTATTAGAATTCTAACAACACTATGACAAATTCTGCCTAGCCCCATTCCTTTCCAATATTAATTTATTAAAGGTTCGCAAACCAATACCACAAAGTTAAAATTGATGGAATTTGTTCCATTTATACTCTCACGATCAATGAATATTAATTAAAAACGTTAATATCTCGCTAATTTCCCAATCGAGATCCCCATTCCTGGGATCCAACCAAATTCTTGCGAATTTTTGCCGATTGAAACCACTTATCCAACCATGTTCTGTTATTTAAACGAGCGATCGCAGATAGGGGAAATATAAACTCCAGTTGTATAAACTATTTGTCCCCGGCAAGTTCAGATAAAAGGAGTTCTATTGTACTTGTTTCTCCAACTGTACCTTATCGCACTCCGTTCTTTACTTTCTCGATTTTAATGCATTCGCGTTTTAGATTTTATCGCGGTGAAATATTACCGGGATCGCGGAGTAGATATCTCTGAGAAAGAAAGTGGAATACTATCGATCCAGGCGACCGGAAGTATCGATTAACGACCTAGTCTTTCGTAAAACCCCATCGCGAGAAAGCACGTATCGAAAGAATTGCACCACTTTCCAAAATAAAACCCTGTTCTTCACCAATGTATTCCATCATTATACCTCGCAAAAACTTCAAAACGAAGGTATAATATTCAACCATAACTCGGCCGATCTTAATCTCCAGGAACCTACTTTTTTCCAAATATTAACGTACAGTGGACACGGAAAGTATTAGCTCACTGTATTACAAGAAAATTCACCTAATCAGAAAGTTTGTATACATATTAAGCATAATTAGTCCTATATGGAGCAATCTTGTTATGCACAAGAATCTTTTTCGAGAAAGCCAAATAGAGCTAAATAGACTCAAAGAATTTTCCGAATTTTATCATCCTCGAATTATAATATTTTTTCGAAATTTTTATCTGCAATACAACGACTCAGGATTGATACTAGGTTTACGAATATTTCTTGTGTACCCATTTCTACAGACACAAGTTAATTTAAAACAAGAATGAAATCAGAAATTTTCTTATTTCTTATTATTTCTTTTAAAAATTTCTTTTCAAAAAATGAAAATAATATATTAATACCAATTTTATTCTTAAAGCAGGTGTATGTGTTCGGTGATTGCAAAAAGGAAAATTCTGGGACCAGTCATTTTGACTGGGTTGGTAGTTCTAGTGTTAAACAGTAACATGCTTACACACTATTAACTTATAAATGAAACTATGAGATATATACTTATATAAAATTTATAATATCTATAAAGATTATTTTTGTTTGAATGTAAAATTTCCCTCATAAAATTCGAAATATATAAAAATGTTCAAAATGGAACATTTTTCATACAAAAAGCCTCGTTGTAACCTGTACTACTGTTAACTTATAAATGAAACTATGAGATATATGTTTATATAAAATTTATAATATCTATAGAGATTATTTTTGTTTGAATGTAAATGCTGTAAGTAATTTCCCTCATAAAATTCGAAATATATAAAAATGTTCAAAATGGGACATTTTTCATATAAAAAGCCTCGTTGTAACCTGTACTACTGTTAACTTATAAATGAAACTATGAGATATATGTTTATATAAAATTTATAATATCTATACAAATTATTTTTGTTCAATTATAAATGCTGTAAGTAATTTCCCTCATAAAATACGAAATATATAAAAATGTTCAAAATGGAACATTTTTCATATAAAAAGCCTCGTTGTAACCTGTACTACCTAACATTCGATTACAAATATCAAAATTCACGTTCCTCCTATATTCTCATCCAAATAAACAAATTAAAATCAGAACCTTAGGTGCACTTCCTTATCACCTAGTCGATACATTTTCTCTCCTGTACGTAATACCGATTTCATCTGAATACCATGGTATGTATTTATATCTCATACAAGGAAATAACCGAAAGAACTCGTTCTCGCGTAAGTTGTTTAGAGAGTGAGGTTACATAAAAATTACATAAATTACGCGAATTGCATAAAAATGATGTAATAAATAGCCAGAACAATGACCTCTAGCCTGCCCGTAACAACGGATAAATAAAACGCAAATAGACACGCGAATAGTCCACTTTCGAAATCGTTATCCACTAATATGGATAACGAGCTGAGTACAATGGCTGCGCGTATTGGCACCGTTTAAAAAGCATGAGAAAGCATCGAAAAGTTGGAGACTGGGACGTGTCAATGGTAACGATGAAAAGGCGACGAATTAACCGACACGTCGTTTCGTCTGCGCGAATAAGAAGGCCGCGAATTACGCAAGCACTAGAGAGCCAGCACAGCCACTCGAAATTGCTTGCACGCGCAACATCTGCTCCCGGGACGCTCGTCCCTCTTTGTGCACCTTTTGTACGCGCGAGTATAAACATACGTGCCGCGCCACTGCAGCGGCCAACTTATTTACGTTTCATCTCCGCGAACGCGACCTGTTCCACCGTTATTTTTATCCTCCGCGGGCCTTTATGACATTGTTATTATTTCCCAGCAGCCTTTGTGGCTGCTCCTAACGACCAAACGTTCCCGACCAGTCGAAGGTGACTTAACAAGTGGATGCTGTGGAAATCGCTCGTGGAACGCCCATGGGTACAGCTCCTACGAAATGGTACTTAATGTACACCGTGTACTATGATTTTCTGAGTGTTTTCGTACTTGCGTTTATTTTGCGTTGCTATTTATTTTTAATCATGATCATGTGGTGGAAGGTTAATTATATTTTGCCTTCTTTGTAAATTTGATTTGATTGTTAGAGAAGTATAATTGGCTTTTATTGTTTATTATATGAGAACAATTTAAGTTACTGTGAGATGGTTATGGGAATAATAATTGAGTAATAGTCTTGTAAGAGAAACTCAGTTTGTGGTGTAAATAATTTTCTTTAACCCTTTTGATAGTAATCTAATAGTATTGTATACTATAGTCACTCAACGTCTAAGTCTCGTAATGTACTAAGGGTGACTATAGTCGAGTAATATCTGATTTATGTAGTGTATTAACAACCTGTCTATAGTCTTTGTTTATAGTCTGAATTTCGTGGTATAAGTATTGGTGACTATAGTCATTGAACGTCTGACTCTTGCAATATGCTAACGCTGACTATAGTCTAAGTTTTGTGATATACTAAGGGTGACTATAGTCGAGTAATATCTGATTTATGTAGTGTATTAACAACCTGTCTATAGTCTCTGTCTACAGTCTGAATTTCATGGTATAAGTATTGGTGACTATAATCATTGAACGTCTGACTCTTGCAATGTGTTAACGCTGACTATAGTCTAAGTTTTGTGATATACTAAGGGTGACTATAGTCGAGTAATATCTGATTTATGTAGTGTATTAACAACCTGTCTATAGTCTCTGTCTACAGTCTGAATTTCATGGTATAAGTATTGGTGACTATAATCATTGAACGTCTGACTCTTGCAATGTGTTAACGCTGAGTATAGTCACTGAACGTCTGACTCTTGTGGTATACCAATTGGTGACTATAGTCACTGAACGTCTGACTTTCGCAGTGTACTAACTGGTGACTATAGTCAACCATCGTCTAACTCTCGCAATATAATAACGATGACTATACTAATCTAACGTCAGCAATAACAGTAACTAGAATCACCTAACGTTCGACGCTCATCGAATACTAACAATGATTTTAATCACTCCTGAAAATTTCCCACTGCTTCATAGCTCTGATAGAGAAAAATACATTCTGGGATTGCCCCGCACCGTGGAAACCCATTCTCATAAATACTGCAACATTATCATATCAAATATCGGCGAAAAGATTGAATACTACAATTTCCAATAACAATAAATAATCACAATAAAAATTTTAATTTCTCGCAGTGGCGAATAAACGAATAAAAACCGATTTTTGCTATACTTACAAAAATATTCCCAAAATAGTAATTTATTTTCAATATTTCTGAGAATAGTATCGCGCCAATATTAATTTTCTTCTGCAAAATCGTGTTTGATTTGTAATCCCGTGTCTTTTTTCTTCTACCGAGACACATCGCTTTGAAGTTAACCGAGAAACGTTGAAAATCGTAGGCTGTTATCGTTTTGTCACTTACTGTATACACGAGACGA